>NC_134470.1:74233218-74250718 GCF_964194025.1 Convolutriloba macropyga
AACTTCATGTTAATAGTGGCAAAACTGTGGTTTGACATTAATCTATCTTTTTCCGCCATTGTTGCTACGAATAGTACGAGAAAAGGGGTGGCGGAAAAGATAGACAAAATCTATTTGAAAATTTGCCCACAAAAGAATTGTTATCTACAGAATTGCTCTCTACATTAATTTTGGCTATGACTTTCCATATGACTAATCAGTTAAGGTTAGCGGCTGTTTCTCATTCTCTGGTGCGTTTGGTCTGTTGTATTTCAGAAGACGGAAGACGGAATGCGGATTGTATTGTGAACACATTCTCTAATGAAATAGTCGCTGACATTGGTGGCAGCTGCTTTACTCGTAAGACAAATCGGTGACCGGACAACAGATCAAAAGGACAAAAGATTGAAAACAGAAAAATTGGGACAGGAGACCGAAAATTAATCTCTATTCTCATTGGCTGAAATTAAGCTTTATTTGCGCGCTAGCATAAAATTTCCGCTTCTGGCCATGCCTCGCTAGCCATGGCCATGCCTTAGCGGCCCGCGGGACTTGATTTGAAACTATCACAACCGAACAAATTATCGCAACCGAACATGGAATACACTGTATTACAATTAAGTGCTTAAATCTGATTAGCCAATATACAATTTGAATACTTAATTTTCGATCCATTGTCCCAGTTTTCGCTTTCGATCTATTGTCTTTCGATCTATTGTCCTAGCACCGAGAAATCTGTTCTATATCATAGGATGTTTAATCAATGTCTCCAGATGCTACAAAACTTTTTAATATAGTCTTGCTTGACTAATTAGAAAAACTGACCAAAAAGAAAATTCGAAAAAAAACAAATTTGGGTGTAAAAATGCCAAAGCCATTGTTGAACTTTTGCAATAGTCGAACAAACTCTAGTAATAGAGAATTCAATTTCTGTTGGAGATTCGGCTGAAAACAACTATCTTCTAAAGAGAGTTTCAGCGCCCAAGAAATTAAGAGAAACTGATGAAAACTGTTAACGTCGATAATATCAAGATAATATTTATCAGAATGAATAATGCTGTTTCAATGTTACTCAAGAGCCGAAAGGTAATTTGCCATAAACGTCACAGCAGCCTCTAGAATTCACAAAATTTAGTTGTCTATAACTTAGAGTGAATTGGTGCGTTTAGGTTCAATTCCTGGTTTCAGATGTAATTACTTATTTATTTTCAGAGAGAAAGCGAGGAGGTATATGTAAAAAAAATATGAAAAAAGTAAAAATAATCCTTTATCAGCAAATAGGCTGACAATTGAAAGAACTCACACCCATTACGCTGCATACAGATTGGAGGATACTAAACAAAAAAACAGACAACGGAAGAGCGGCTTTTTGCGAACCTCAAGTAACACTGGACACTCTTTCGCGCAACAGTACAGTGGCTCTCTAAGATAATGCTGTGAAACTGTTCAAAACTGCAAACTAATTAAGCACTAAGCAATTATAACCTGAACAATTCCAAACAATTGTGACAGAAACGGAAGGCGTCCTAAAATCCCGCCCCATAATTTACGTTTCTTCTGATAACAACCACGAAGAAGCCCTAACACCCAGCCACTTCATTCTACGACGACCACATCTAGCCTTACCCCCTCTAACAGCAAAACTGAAAACATTCAGGAAGAAAGATTTCAACTATACGCAAACGCTTTTGGACCACTTCTGGAGGGGACTTCCAAGAGAGTACACTTCAGACATAATAAGCAGAGCAAAATAGAGAGAGCAGTCAAAACAACTCAAAGTGGGCAATCTAGTCTGGATTCTGAACGAATTTACGCCAAGATGTATTTGGCCCCTTGGATGGACGGATAACAAAATGTCATTATGTAGCCGACGAAATACCAAGATCATTTGACATTCACTAAAGCAGGTACACTAACTCGCCCTGCAGTAAAACTGTCAAGAGTCATAGATGAAGAAGAACTGATCAACACAAGGAGCGTAGCAACAAACCCAACATACCTCCAAACAATATTAGAATTATCGCCAGATGTTTCACTTATTCATTTTCTGACAACCAGTCATTCAACATTCAATAATATTATTTACCCTTTTTTCTCGTTGTGTGGGAGGATTGTGCATTTTGTCAAAAATGCAAATTAGCTTTTAGATGTCAAACCACCGCGAGATAGTGAATTGCAACCCAGAACAACACCAGAAGCCAAACAGATCTACCTAATCCATTCCAAATCAAGTAACCAGCAGCTCACAAGATTGCCTAACAAACAATGCAGTTTACAATGCAAAGAGAAGATCAACAACTACGAAAGAGATTACAAGTCACAAACTCAATGTGTTTTATATTAGTTTTAATTTACTACCAGAGTATTCAGGTTTAACCCTAGTTTTAAGCCGTGCCCTCCTCTCGTTGCGGAGGGATGAAGCTCAAGCTTAAATATTTCAATGTTTCTTAATTTGAATTTTGCATGATTTGATTTCTAACTTTAGCTCATATGTTTTCCATGCTAATTTACCGCTGAAACCAAAATTTTGTGTATTCACTATTGTCAAATCGATCTCATAAGCAAGTTGATCAACTATATGTATATATATATATATATATATATATATATATATATATAATATGAATATATATATATATATATATATATATATATAAATAAATTAATTTTAGTAAATGTAATTAGAATTAATTGTGGCTTTTATAGGGTAAAGAATAAAATTCGAAGAAAACAAAGTTTATGAAAAAAATTTTGTTTTCCCTGCGTATCACAGCTAATAATTGTTGAAAAAATCCTTCTTGTAAGAATAAAAAAAGTAAAAGCTGTGGAGAAAACGAGCTCCCTCATTTAGCTGCCGTTTCCGAAAATTAGCCGGACAACGTGAAAAAAATGGAGTTAATGTGAGTTAATGAATTGAGTAGACTCAGATTTTTTTGAGATCTTTTGAATTGATTCAGGTGAATCCTAAACTTAATTGCCGCCCACATTCATTCTCTAAAAAGTAATTTCTTGAATTCTACTGAAATTTTACATTTCATTCTCGCCAGTTCGGAATTTTTCAAAAAACCACGATAATATCAACAACAAATGAAACGAAAAAAGCAGAGGCGTTGTTGAGATCTGAGGGGCCTCTCTCTAAAACTCGACATATCAATTTGCAAAACTTCCAATGGAATTAAATCAAAAACTGAACTTTTTTCAATAACTTCTCAAAAAATTAAATAAAAACAGTTGTCAAGAAAGCGAAAATGAATGCTTTTAAAATAGCAGATTTGCACTTCTGCGAAACAAAACAAAAACGAAGAAAACAAAAAACCCCGAAAAATCATATCTGCAATTATGCCGGTGAAAATTCATACTCCATAAAAATTTCAGTTAAAACAGTAATTTTTTGCAAAATTTGATCACCAGTTTTTCAATTCGGCCTTTTCAATCGGCTCAGTTTTGTAGTTTATGTACCATTTAATTGTCTTGTCCACCTTTCGTCCACCCTTTTTTGTATCAATTTAAAGCAAAAAATCAAGTAATTTGTAAAACTTTAAAGTTTTCATAACCCAATATATTTAAAAAACAAAAAAGTTGGCCTATTGATGCTAGGTTAGGAGAAATCCAATTAACTGTTGATTATATTTCTTTACAAGTATGACGATGCTGAAAGCTCCAGTGTCAGCTACTGCTTTCAAAATTAAAGTTCCGAACTGCAGAGGTATTATAAATACATTTTCGCTATAGTTGTCAAGCTATCTGGTATGTTGTAGAAAAACATGCATGTTATTTAGTTTTTTGATTGCTGATTAAATGGCATATTTCCATCGCGGTATGCTGGTTGACGTTCTGGAAAACCTTGGGCAGTGTGCTCATTGCTAGCACATGTTTTTCAAAATGTTCTCTTTGGTGTAGATCTTTCGGTACGTGCATTACTTCGGTCGTTTCGTTGGAAGTTTGACCTCCCTCTCGAATAAATTCCTCGACCTCGGTGAAAACTTCCACGGTTATGTCCTCTGCTGTTGTAGTTGTTGCTGTATCCTCGGCCATTTTGGTTTCCATTGTACTGGTATATTTGTCTGTTGTAGTTGTAGGCTCTGTAAATTGTTTTCCTGTTCTGTAGCTAGGGTACTGAGTACTCTCCACGCGCTGATGCGGCGGCTGTGCTACTTGCATTGATACTATTCCTGCCGCCATTATGCTTTCTATGGCTTGGGCCACTGCAAGGTTTCCTGATGCGTTTAGTGTAATTTAGTTCCGGGTTTATCTGAATAATTCTGACTCGTTTTTTGATGATAGCACGTAGTCCGTTTATAGTGATGTTGTCATTTTCTTTCAGTAACACTTTCTTGTACTTTAAGGGCATGCCTTGAAAGAAGGGTTTTCTTATTTGTCTAGTTCTTTATCAGTGCTGTCTCTGTGAGCTGCAGGGTCGTCCACAATTGCGAGGTTGGCGAGGCGTTGCAAATCTGCGAGGAAGTTATCTGGTTGTTCTTTCACCGGATCAATCGTCTAGGTTGTTTGCTGTGTTTTCGGCGAGTCGAAGGTAATAGTTGAGTGCATTACAGGCTAAGTGTAGGTGGAGATATCGTGCACGTTGGTGATGCGCTTCAGGATTTCTAGAAACAGCAATGCTTACTCTCAATAGTCCTTCAAATTCAGGCCAATTTTAGTTTTGCAGTCCTGAGAAATTTTTCGGATGTACGTGAGGCGGACTTGGATCTGCCATTTTCTTTCAATCAGTTCATTTGTGAAGTGTTTTTGTGGAACGAGCAAAGTTTGCGCTCTCCTATTTATGTGTCACAGAGTTTGCAGTTTAGGCTATTTGGTTGGTCTTTTTGGTTCTTCGCTGCAAGTTTTTGACTTACTTTTCTGTCGATTGTTTTGTCGTTGAAGAATACGAAGAGGCTTTGAGGTTGATAGCCTTCCAACAGTGTCATAGAAGTTTTGTTTTGGCTTGCCTTTTACTTTCTCTTTGCTAGCAAAACAAATAGGTTGATGCTCAAATAATTTTGAAATGGTAAAGTTGGTTTGTGTCTGTGGTTTGGTTAATTTATCGAATTCAATAATTTTGAAAGAAATTGTAAATTTCTGGTTTTTTTTGTGATACGGTTCCGTTTGATGTCGGTTTGATTATCTTATTGTGCGATAAAGTAAAGGCTAATTCCAGTCCTTGTTTTTCCAATGATTCGAAGATTTTAAGTTTTTCCGTTAATGGTTAATTCCATGAGTTGTAAACTTTTCCTCTTTCTTTTTAACAGACGTAAGTGTTCAACATCTCTGTCGCCATATGAGAACTCTCTTCTTAGTTTGCTTAAACCTTTTATATCTTTTTAGAGGCGGCTGCGTAGGTGCTAGTGCCAAGTGCTGTATTGTATGAAGAGAAAGCTATCGTTGCAATCTCCTTTCTAATAAAGGCTTTTAATTGCAAGTTTTGCTAAGTGCTATTCGCAGCGCGGGTTCGGTAAAAATGCTCTTCTTCTGCTAGAAGTTTTTCATTCAAGTATTCTGGTAACCAACTGAAATGTAGTGAGCAGAATCGTCTGTGTGTATTTCAAGATAAAAAATGCGTGCTGCATAAATTTACAAAAGTCTTTTTCAGTCAATCAAAATTCAGCATCGTCATAACAACGTAGTTTTGTTAGATAATTTTGCTTAAAAGTGACGTTTTCCAAGAAACTATGTATTACAAAATTTAATTGAGGTTCTTTGCTTAACAAACTTTGGAACGATTATGAATCTTGAAAACCAGTTGGACGGTTTCTCATTATGAGTAGCTTTTTAAGGTTCCTAATTTGGGTGCTGTGTTTGTTGTATTTTGGTTATTTTCCTTCTCTTTTAGACATTGATGTAACAGGTTTTCGTACTTGATACGAAAAAAATCATAGCAAGATTGATTGATGTTGATAACTGAGGTTGATAATACTCAAAATAATGTACGGGAGAGAAGACTACAAATTTTATTAGAATAGCAACTTCTTGACGCCGCTCCTAGAGCCTAAAGTATGGTAAAAATATGTAAGGCTAAAATACAAAGCATCATTTCGGTAAAGTTAAATACGCTGCTGTAGTTTTTTGTATAGTGGGGCGCACTCTTTAATCCTTGTTTCGATAATTCCCCCTTTTTCCTGATCACAATACAAGCGAGAGATTAAAAACCATTATAGAAGAGGAAAAGGCTGATGTCATGAGTAAGAGTTTCACTCAGTTTTAATTTGCAGCTCTGAAGGAAAGTTGATTGTAAATTGATTTTTTGCCAGATGACGTTGATGAAAAGACTCTGAATAGATATGTGCAACTTTGGTGGTAATTGGAAGCAATTAAGCTTTAAACTAAATGAAAAGTTTCTTCTGAAAATCCGCTACTTACTTATATTCATGTTTAACTGTTTTCTATAAGATCAAAATTGATAGACTTTTTCAACTGTGAATGAATGAGGACATATTTAAAATTTAAAAAATATTTAAGACATTTTGCAGTACCTTTTTACAGACTATAGTTTTGATACTAGTTATTGGACGAATTAGCACGAGTGCAGTGACCTAATTTAAACCCTATTATGGAGTTTAGCCGCCGGCCAATGAACTACGTCCATTAAATGCTCTCTGAAAAGGATAATTAGACAGTTGGTTTTTGTATCTGACAATTTTTTCAGTGACTTTTTGCTGTTCTTGATTTATGCGTTTTAAATTGCACTTAGTATTTATTTCAAGCAGCTTAACTTAATTAGTGACAGTTTACTTTTGAAAAAAAATGGAGAACGATCACCGAATTTGACTTAATAATTAAAATTTCTAGTGTTTTTTTTAATTAACTTTAAGCAAAACACACTGAAAACACTTAGACAGACCCCTCTGAGGCAGTTTTTAATTGATTACCCTCGTCAGTCAGTATTTTAATTGCTGCTCGCCCGGCATTAGTCGGTTATCTTTAATAACTGCTTTTTGCTTATGCTTACTATTCTAATTTTTACAAAAAGCTGTTAGCATCCAAGTTTTTTATTGTGATAACGCATGTAAAAATTGAAAATTTTCTTTTCTCTCAGATAAACTGGTTCAAAATTTGATCAAAAAATTTTAAGAGCTTTGTTTTATCCAAGTTTCTCGCTTAAAATTTTTTGATCAAAATATGAACAAGTTTTTCTGAGAGAAAAGAAAATTTTCAATTTTTACAAGCGTTATCACAATAAGAAACTTGGATGCTATCAGCTTTTTGTAAAAATTAGAACAGCGAGCATAAGCAAAAAGCAGTAATTAAAGATAACCAACTTATGCCGGGCGAATAGCAACTAAAAGACTGACTGCATGGTATTCAGCATGGTTTAAAATCGGGTAAAAATTGTTTATATTACTTACAGCTCTGATAACATTATGAGAGGTGACATCTTTGCGTTATATTATATATGACTGTTTTATTTGAGTTCCTTAGGTCCAATTTAATCAACTTACATGCCAGACAATAATAAAAGTCCATGCCGACCTTTACCAGCTGGCCAGCGGAGCCTAAATGTTGCTTTTCCTAAAAAAATAGTAAGAACATAAATTTCTTTGTTGCTGATTCCTATTAGTTTGACTCTATGTCTTTCTCTGGCCAAAACCTCAATTTAGGTAGTATTTGGAGGTCAGCCACACGTTAACATCATGTATATACTGCAATGTTAACATTTCATAAAACCATATATGACCTAGTATGATTACTAAGATGCTTTAGTAAATGTAGGCGTTTTTTGGTCTTTTGTTTAATTTCTATATGATCTTATGGTACGAAGTGTTGCTGTGCCAGTTTTTTTAGGATAAGTCAAGAATTCATACAAGTCATATATGACTTTGTATGATTACTAAGAATCATATATGACTTTGTATGATTGTTAAGAAACAATTATGATGAGCAAAACGGGAATCCACCTCTCATTCCATTCCGCCTAAAACTTTTAAATGATTGACAAAAAAGCAAAAGCTTGTAATATCTCTCATTTAAAGAGATCATGTCTCTTTGTGGATTATGCAGTTTCTTTCTTTTTTTTTAAAAAAAACAAAACATAGGCGACATAAAAAAACATAGGTGAAATTTAAGAAATAACAAATTCTATCCGACATCAATTTTAAAGTCGCACAACACCACATAAAGACAACCAATTGGACTTTAACTAGTTCTTTTGGATATTTTTTTGTTTCAGATGCGTTCTACTATGATGGGTCATTCTTCATCCATCATCGAGGAAATAGCAGCTTAACAATAACAAGTGACGAGCTGCAAACAGCGGATATTAGAACCGAAAGTTGTCCACACTTTCCATCACTACAGGAATTTGATCACATCCAACAAGCAAATTCATCGGTGGACGGCGAACCAGCAACTAACAACAGCAGAATCAGTGCAGATCAACAATTAGTGGAAGCAGAACAGCCGTCTGAAAATCTCAATCTCGTTACTTCAGAGTTTCGCAATGAACTGAATGACCCTGCCGAGCCTGGAGTTGAATCTCCAAGCCAGCATGAGATAGAATTTAACCCCAACGATCCAATTATACAAGTCATACTGCATCGGCTTAAAGCTAAGTTTGAGGAAATTGAAACGAAACAACTAGCTGACAAAATCAGGCAGTTGTACAAAGATGTGTTCGAGGAGTTGAAACAATTGGCTTTACAAGCGAATTACACAAGCAATCAAGTCATTGGCTTTCTCAATGGGTCGTGGATATGATTTCTTACTTCCAAATCTAAACGAATCCCTATAGATAGTAAATAATGGCAAGTTTGCTGCGACTATTTGCAATTTACTTTTTCTAAAGTTTTTGCGCAAATTTTTAAAAATTAATTGTTCCGACCCTCTTGAGGGGGGAGGAACTATATACTCAAATGGGTTTTTTTGTTCCGTGAATTTTCGCCGCTCGATATATTCATCGTAGAGAGTTGAGACTGGTATCATTAGAAAGCTCGTCCAGCGTAGAATATGGAATTAAAAAGATTTTTTTAATTTTCGTTTTCTACAGGGAGTTATCGAGGTTTAAACTTTTGAGAAAAGAAGAGTGAATTCACGTTGTTTTTATTCACATTTTCCGAAATTTTTGCCTAAATTTTCGTCAATTTTGCTAAAACTTGTTATAATTTTTAAGAATAGTGTCGTTGATTTTATTTTTGAAGACGAACAAGCATTGTTGATTGTTTTGATTTAATTTTTTTGGTCAAAAAATCTGGATAAACGTTTCAAAATTTAGCCTTTTTCATCAAAAACAGCACGAAATAAGCTACTTTAGTCCTTTTTGATTAAATTTGCCGACAGTACACCCGCAAACAACACTCATACAATCTTTGTAGACTCAGAGGTGGGCTATTTCTACTTCAGAGTCCGCTGAGAGTGCACTGCAGAATGCAGAATTTATTTTGAGTTTTCAACTAACAAATTATCTATATCAACAACATTCGAAAAATCAATTGTTCCTAACGGACAATAAGTATTAGCAAGGCTAGTTTTGGTCCATTCTTGGACTGTTACAATCCAAAAAAAAATCGGGTTGTAATCAGTCGGTCTTTTTTTTTAAAAAAAGACTTTTTTTAATAATAAAGAACAGAACATATCAAATCAAAGCTCAGGAGTGGTAGGTCCAACCAATTCGCTTGCTAAGCAGCTCCAAGCTAATGCATTTAGTTTTTTAATTGAAAGTTTATGGTCGTTTCTTTTAAAAAATAAAGACTTTTCAATAAATAATGGCTTAATTAACTTTTCCTCTATATTTTTCTTAATTTTTCATCTTCCAGCTTAGTGTCAGCAAAGAAAGACTGCTTCTTCTTTCTACTGATTTAACATTTATTCTCGGTTGCAGGTTTAAGCTTGAAGTTATTGTTTTCTGGCCTTGATACTACAAGATTTCAGATTTTTGTTTGTTTTGATATTTGCCAGTTTTTCACGTTTTCTAATTTTGTCACATTATCACATTATTGACAGTTCTCATGTCACCTTATTAGCATTCACAATAAGGCACAATTGAACATATTAAAATCTTGAAAGATATATATCATCGTTTTAACGGCCTCGACGCCTCATTCTTGAAGGAATCAATTGAATTTTTTAATTTTGTCTCTAACTGTCATTTATACTTTGTCGTCTCGTTCGTATGAAATTTCCTGTATAGTGATAAATTTCATTGGCTTTTCATGGCAGAAGAGGAGAACCGATATTCTGATGTTAGTAGATAGCTGATGGTTTTC
The DNA here is from genome assembly GCF_964194025.1 of Convolutriloba macropyga. Classification (NCBI taxonomy): domain Eukaryota; kingdom Metazoa; phylum Xenacoelomorpha; order Acoela; family Convolutidae; genus Convolutriloba; species Convolutriloba macropyga. The sequence continues at coordinate 74,243,391 of NC_134470.1, forward strand.
GTGACTTTGAAAACAATCTTTTTCCAAAATTAAAAAAAAAACTTTTTCAACTTCGCAATTTTGTTCTTTTTATGTTTCTTTTTGTTACCTAATCTCGTTAGTTGATTACAGGTCAAATATGACATTATGGGTGTCAAGGGAATAAAAGGGATTGGTGTCCCAAAATCTTTTTTTAAAGAATTTGTTATGACCTTACTGGCTTCGACATCGGTTTTTCACAAAAAAAAGTTCTTTTTGTAGATGCAAGAAGTATTCTGGATAATTAGGAGGGCTTCCTTTTCGAGGGCTTCCTTTTCTTGAATAAAAGACCCTATTCAAATAGCGCTTTTTGTAATTAATGCCTTTCATGACATTGAATGTAATTTTGTTTCGAAAAAAAAATTAAAAGTATTACATACTTTAGCACTTCGCTTTTTTGTCTACTTGTTACCTAGTCTTACTAAAGAATGGCCACGTACTACATTATAGCTGTTTGATGAGGGCGCAATCAAATGTATTTTGAGTGCCAAAATTTGGCTTGACGGTTTTGACAGCGTTTTCTGGCAAGTTTCAATTGAATTTTTTTTTGTTGTTCTTTTTAGCCGCTTTAAAAAATGAATAAGGACAGGTCCTAATGCCCTTCTATAGAAGCAGTGGTAATCGTAATTTTGTGGTAATATTAATTGATTCCTAATGGTATTTATTACTTTGAAGTTAACTGTTTCAAAAAAATAAGTTAATTTTTTTACTTTACTGTTTTTGTTCTTTTTTATATAATTGTTACCAAACCTTTTTATGGACTGGTTGCATATGTTTTCTGGTGATTTATAAGTTATTTTTGTTTAGTTTTAGTTTTGTCTGACGGTATGTTGACCTTGTTATTAAATTTAGTTTTTAAGAGGGACATAAATTTTTTGATGTAATTAATGTTTGTTGTTGTTGTTGTTTGATTTTGCTGTTCGTCTTGACTCGCTTTCTTAATATTGACAAAATACAGCAATCTAATGCATCGATTTTTACTCCACTGAGTTATTTGCTTTGGAGGCTATCTTATCGTTCATTCAGAATTTTTTGAAAAAGACTTGGGCTTTTTTGGGATTCGCAAAAAATAATTTTTGGGTTTTTCTATCTGTTCCTCATTTGGTAGACAATTATGCCAAAATTGTGGATGGGCGGGGTCGGAACCTTATGTGCCATCGCACATTACCGAGCCGCTTTGTTTATAAGTTATTGTGGTATTATAGGTTTGTTGCAAAGTTTATACCGTTGACCAAACTTGTCATTAGCTTTTATCTAGTGTTCAGTTGGTTAGAAAACTTTTGCTTACAAAAGAGATATTTTTGGTATAGCTATTTAGATAACACAAATAATATTTTTGTTTGGAGAAACTATTTTTTTTTTAAATTCATGTTGGAAAAATGCGATTTTTGGCAACCATTTTGTTCTATTGTTGAGAATTTAATAGCATTAAATAGTATTGAATCAAGAAAAAGGAGCTTCTATGATGCGCGGCGACAAGTCGACTGTTCTTAAAAGTTATAATATTCATCTACCGGATTATGATACCAGACAGGAACCATGGATGTGACCTTGTTGAGATAGATGACTCATATGATTTAATTGACCCAGTGCCAAAAAAAGTTTCCATGCAAATCATGGCAATCATGGCAAGATCATGCACGGAACTTTCTGTATGGCCTTTATGGAGTCATATATGGTTTTTGGATATGGTTTATAAGAAAGGTCGACCCGGGCTAGCTTTATCGATGTGAAGAATATATTTCTTGAGTTTCATACACCCGAAACCTCTTCTCTTGAACAACTAATATAAAGTGAACATTTAACGTTTCTTTATACAAAGCATGATAACAATCCACAGCAGCGGCGCATTTCTTACCTTTTGCTGAAGTTAAAATCAATAAGTAAATGAACAATTTATTAAACATTTTAGAACACAAATAGCAAAACTGTTTGCAAAAGATTTTCCATCTTTAAGCAAATTTTTATGCAAAACTAATTAATTTTCAAATTTAGTTATAACATAAAAACTAATTTTGAAAAATAATCGAAGTTTTAATGGTTGCTACGCAGGCCATTAATAGCACTTTTTTAGTTCCAAATGCAGCTAAGAACGTATACCCTGATTTTAATTATCACTGACCAACAGCTTGAATCTAAAAAAACATTTTTCTAACATTTCTTCAAACTTTTTGTATGTATGGCCAGCTTTGCTTATAGTGCTCATCTTTGAGTTTTTATTTTTGAATTGTTTCCAATGGTGGACATTAGTGTCAAATTTTTGTACAGCTAAAGTTAGGCCATGCTGCAAAATGTAGTAACTTAGAGTAAATGGTGAACGCAAAGTAAGCCGAAGTAAAAGTAAGCCGACATAAAAGCAAGCCAAAAATTATGTTATAGTTATGTAACCTATCAGAAATAATAAATTCTTAACCGTTACAATGAACACTGTGCATAGTATGCATAGTATTATAGTGCATAATGTATTCAAATGCACCACAGAAACAAAAATATGTCAATTTCTAGACATCTAGTGGGCACGGGCCTCAGCGGACCGCTGTCCATGGCCATGCCTCTCATCCGCTGTGGGATGTAATCCGGAAAATGCAGGCCGGTTATCGCGGCGAAGCGTGTCTAGCGGCCCGATAGGGGCAAATTAAAATACGGGTATCCAATTATTTTTCGGCTTACTTGACCTCATTTTCAAAATACGACTTGCCTGCCTATCGGCTTGCTTGACCGCCATAAGAGTAAATATATTAATTTAAATGCCGTATAATAGGAAGCAATCCAAAAACATCCTTGTTAGACAAATATTTTCAGAAGTTTTATCTTGAGGTGATCATATAAATATGGAAGTTGTGAGCAAAAAAGTTGTGTTTTTTAATGTTTAACCACAAGTTTCAATCAATTTTAGTTTAACACCTGACTGGATGTTAAATTACACCTGAGATTCCAGGGTCACGTTTAAAGGTCCAGTAAAAAGAGTTAGCAAGATCAATAACATACTCTGGGCTCTGAAACACATTTTAATTAGAAACGACAGCAGTTATGGGGAAAGGCCAATTCAACGTGCTGGAATACAAAACAGAGTTGGGATAGCAATTCACAAGAGATTTCGATACGTACCTGTGCAGTTTAGTTGAAGCTCTTTTCATTGTTTACTACAATTTACAGTTTAAATAAAATCAACTCTTAGTATCTGAAAAACTCTTAAGAGAACGGGGCGGGATAATTTTTTTCTTGCCAAGAATGAACAGTCAGATGTTGTAATTTAATTTTGCACAGCCACTCAGAGTGACCTTTTTGAAAACAAAAATTAAGTTTCCTGATTTTGGTTCAGAAAAAGTGAGTCATGGCTACCCAGGTAGCTAGACGAAAACTGATATGTCCAGACCCTCTCAGACGGAAAGCGTCTGTGTCCAGACCGTCACAGATCTTATGACCAAATATCTTATGTCCAAAGACTTTCGTGTGTTCACCAGACTTTCGCGCATTAATGTCCAGAATTTATTGCGTTCCCCCAATATGCGTGGGTTTATGTCAAAAGAATTGTGCGTTCATCAGACATTTGTGCCTTCATGTTTAGGCTTTCAATTCTTCACCAAACTTTCGTGCCTTCACATGATTCTGTGCGTTTATGTTCAGACTTTCCTGCGTTCATGTCCAGAGCTTCATGCGCAAAGTCAAATAATCAGCAATAGCACACAACTTACATACTTGAAACTCGCTCAACTTATTCATTTTGCTTGTAACTCCCCTGTATTCAGGTGGTTAGCAGAATTTTGGTAACCTCTGCAAAATAAAAAAAAACGTTTTGCACAGTTTTTTCTATTAAATTTGTTAAACTCTTGGCTGTACGGCAGGAAGTTATCTTTTTTCAAATTCAACTTTTTTTTATAATACAAGAAGTAATTGTTTTAAATCCAACGCAAAAGATTGAGTGCAATTGTTTCGCATTCAACATTTTGATATTTGTTTTGAACCCACATGAGTTGCGGCTGTCAAGATAGAGGACTGCCTTTTGAGAGGTTGCTCTGGAGCAAGTGCAATATTAGTTATCTGATATATAATTTTTAAACAAGCTTGAAAAAATTTGCGCGTTCATGTCTTGACTTATGTGCGTTCATGTTCAGACTTTTGTGCGATCCATGTTTCCAGACTATGAAATTTTCAACGAACGACACTCCCCTTGTGCGTTCACTTTTGATCTAAACATACTTGATTCAGTCTGGGACCTCAAACAGGGTAATAATCAGATCATTATTTTCGTACAATCTTCTTCTAAAAAACTGCAGGTCGTCTAAAAAACTACACCTTAAGTCTTATTGCGTTAACAATTTCTTTTTGTTTGCATCTCAAGTTTCATTTTTAAAACAACAATTGCAATTATTTATTAGCAACACATTGAAAAGGTAATCGTTCACAGAAACTGATGTTCGGCATGGCAATCAATGGACGTATGAACTGTAGATTCTTCGGATTAATCTTCATTTGAAATGATTAAAACTTCTTTAAAACTATCTAATTAGAAAAGTTTTTAATGCTTACGAATTGTTGGATGTGACAATCAACTATTTGAGGTGCAATTTGACAACTAAAGTATCCAACATGAAAAATAGAAGTTTTCACTTAAATTGTTACAAAAATTGTATGTTACGAAAATCAATATATTTTATGATACTGAAAAAAGTATTTTTGAACATTCAACACCTTCTGGAATGCGAAATCTTTACATCTTTACAAAGCCAAAGAGACGGCAATAAGGAGCAGAAAGTTTTCAAATTTTTGGTTTCTCAACGGTTATTTAAATTTCTACTTGTTCAGTTCTTGAAAATATATTAATTATTTTTTAATTGAATTTTGACACACGAAACTGTAGTAATAAAGAAACAAAAACATTTTGGTTCTGTTTCAAATTTCATCACATAGAACAAATGGTTAGATTAAAAAAGAGCCTAATGCGATGAAATGTGCTCAGGAGGTAATATGGACAAAATCAACCATTAACCAGAAGTTCAGTTCATTATTAGATCCATGTAAAATTTTGTTTATTTCGATACATAATTCGGATTATTCTAAAGGCATGTAAACTTCAATTTTCTTGGTTACATTATTAGTTTACATGTTTGGAAAAAATGTTTCTTATGAATTTGTGCGGTACTCAAAATTTTTGTGTTTGATATTGGTTTTCTGAGGAAATCCATCCTCCACATTTTTCAGACTGCAGAGTGCAAAACCTCCAGAAAGTGCAACAATGTTATTCAATATTATTATGTCAAAGTAATTAAGAAAAACATATTACTAGAAAGGTATTTACTAAAACTATGTCTGGAATTGATTCAAAAAATTTAGGTTAGTTCTAAAAAAATCTTCTTCAAATAGGGAATGGTTTTTAATTCGGCCTCGCTCAGGAAGTTTGAAGTATGCACACATGACGCGTGTCCAAATATACTATAAAGTGAAAATTGATGTGACGCAAGAAATTTTGTTTTTTTTGTCACGTTTATTGTTTTCACGTGGTTTTTCCGCAAAAGTAGGAACAAAATATGCTGCAATGTCAAACAGGACTGCTTCGGGCTGTGAAATGTCATTGTTTAAGCGGGGATACCAACCAAATATGCGTCAAGCATTGCTCATTTCTGTTTTTCGAAATGTACCAAACATCTGTATTTAATTTAAACGACATAATTTCACAAGTAATCGTGTCTGCGTCAGCATGATTTTTTTCTGTGTTCAAACAACGTGCAATGTATTATTGTCAGTCAAAATAACATGTGAACAGTTTCCCCTCATCTCAAATAACTGTTTTCTTCTAACGCTGTTGATACGAGGTTGTTTACTGTAAGTTTACTGTAAGTTTACTGTACTTAAGTATAGTGAATTTCGTTGAAGACAGGAAGAGGTTGCCTTCTCCTAGTGCTGTCTCTCCGAAAATTTTCCTTCTATAAATATTGTTTACCAGAATTAAACTCGAAACTGTAGTTTTTCTCTGATACAGGAAACGAAAAATATTTGGATCTGTTGTAGATTTTTTTCATTAAACATTTGGTTATATTGAAAAAATAAGAGAACGTATTGCGAAACAGAGTCATACGCAAAATAAACTCAAAACATTGGAGCGCTGGTCATGTGATTACAGCAGCATTTATGCGTCATGATTGCTAACGAATCAAGCAAAATTTACTACAGCGACGACTTGCAGTTTGATGTTTCTGATTTTCACCTCAAAAGAAATATTTCTGATGGACAACTTCAAACTCCAAGAAAAAAACGAGACACCAGGGAATCGAAATCTGAGAATGTTGGCCGACAGGAGTCGTTCTCTGGTCCTTCGACGGAAAAAGTACCAGAGAAACGTCCTGATCTGGAAAACATTCTAAGACAAATCAGAGACGGAAGATTGATAACAGCTGACAAGCCTATTATGACCGATATATTGGCTAAGAACAATATGGTGAGAGTAATAGTTCCTAATATAAAACTGCTTCAAACCTTTGCTGAAGACATGAAAGACGATAAGAAATTCAAACTTCTAAAAACTCGTCCAGTTAATTTGAAAGTTAAGAGAAAATCAACAGCTTCAAGTATTGGATGCGAGACACGATCGAAGAGCAAACAGACTCAAGTTGAAAGTGAAATTGACGCAGAAGTTGTACTCAAAGTGTTCCTGAATGGAACTGGAGAAGCGACTGATAAATTTGTGTCTGTCTGTCTGTCAGTCGTGAACAAGAGTGAGACGAGACAGAATGTTCTAGAAGAACAGTGGCTGATCGTGTCTGTGTACTTGAAACAGCCCAATTCAGATGACAAGCCATACAGAAGAGACTTCAAAATGAAGTTCAGTTCTGCTTTGGAAAAGGGAGAGAAGGGATTGTTGGAGTTCATTTCTAAGAAAGACTTCACCAAGTTCGTTTCTGAGAACGGTTCTGTGACGATGGGCATATCGCTCGTTCCGTCACACTAAATACGAATAATAATAATTATTATTGTGTTCTACAATTCCACGACACTTTTTACTTCTTTATTCTGACATGCAGATCTCTAAACAGAAACATATTAACTTACGAAATCCTCCTTATCCCATAACGACTTATTTGATGTCAAGAATTGATTTCAACGCCCCTCTTCATACCATAAACGCCTCCCGTCAACATTTCTTGATTGTCGGTCTGAAATTGGCTTTTTGGCGAATTCAATAATGTCTCATTGGCTTATATGTATTACCATTACATGGCCCGTATCTCGATATGAAAACGTTTAAATTTGACGACCGCTGAAAAACCCAATACTTTTGTGGACTCATTAACGTTGATCATACCCCGAGCACG
>NC_134470.1:74256116-74361116 GCF_964194025.1 Convolutriloba macropyga
AAAATGCGAAGAAAACAAAGAAAGTTAATGGTCTCTCGTATCACAGCTAATAATTGCTGAAAAAATCCTCCCTTGTAACAAACAAAAAGAAAAAGCTGTGGAGAAAACGAGCTCCCCCATTTGGCTGCCGTTTCGAAAATTAGCCGAACAACGTGAAAAAATAATGGCGAGTTGATGCATTAAGTGAACTCATATTTTTTTTAGATCTGTTGAATTGAATCAAGTCAATCTGAAGCTCACATTCATTCTCTAAAAATATAACTTCAGGAATTTTAATGAAATTTTACATTTCATATTCACCAGTTCTGAATTTTTCAAAAAAACACGATAATATCAACACCAAATGAAACGAAAAAAGCAGAGGTGTTGTTGATATCTGAGGTGCGTCTCTCGAAAACTCCAGACATATCAGTTTGCAAAACTTCCTATGGAACTAAATCTAAAATTGAAATTTTTTCAGTAACTTCTCAAAAAAAACAGTCGTCAAAAATGCAAAAATGAGTGCTATTAAAGTAACTGCTACTTCTGTGAAACAAAACAAAATCGAAGAAAACAAAAAACGCTGAAAAAACATATCTGCAATTATGTCGGTGACAATTCATACTCCATTAGAATTTCAGTTAAAACTATAATTTTCGCAATAATTGATCACCAGTTTTGCAATTCGGTCTTTTCAATCGGCTCAGTTGTGTAGTTTATGTACCATTTAATTGACTTGTCCAAGTTTAGTTTTTTGTATCAATTTAACGCAAGAAAAAACAAATGATTTAAAAACTTAAAGATTTTCATAACCCAAAATAATTACAAAACAAAAAATGACATTGAAACTTTAAGTACTAATTTCTAATGACAGACCACTTTATTAAAAAACAGTTTAGTTCAAACTAAACAAAATTTTTTGTTTTTACCGTTAAGCAAAAACTATCTGAAAACTTTTAAAATTATTTCTTTACCTGACCCACAATTTCAGTATTTAAAATCCTTTTTGCTAGTTTTTAATGAAAAGTTGGCCTAATGTTGATAGGTTGTGAGAAATCCAATTAACTGTTGATACTATATTTTTACAAGACATTGATGTAACAAACTTTCGTACTTGATACGAAGAAAAATATATAGCCAGAGATTGATTGATGTTGAGAACTGAGGTTGATAATACTCAAAACATTGTTGTACGGGAGGGAAGAATATCCCAGAGCCTAGAATATGGTTGTAAGTTTAAAATACAAAGCATAATTTCGGTAAAGTTAAATAAGCTGCTGTGGTTTTTTGTATAGTGGGGCGCTTTCTTCCACCCTTGGTTCGATCATACCCCCTTTTTCCTGATCACATTACGAGCGAGAGATTTAAAACGATTATAGAAGAGGAAAAAGCTGATGTCATAGGTAAGAGTTTCACTCAGTTTTAATTTGCAGCTGTGAAGGAAAGTTGATTGTAAATTGATTTTTTGCCAGATGACGTCGATGAAAAGACTCTGAATAGATATGTGCAACTTTGGTGGTAATTGGAAGCAATTAAGCTTTAAACTAAATGAAAAGTTTCTTCTGAAAATCCGCTACTTACTTATTTTCATGTTAAACTGTTTTCTATGAGATCAAAATTGATAGACTTTTTCAACTGTGAATGAATGAGGACATATTTAAAATTTAAAAAATATTTAAGACATTTTGCAGTACCTTTTGACAGACTATAATTTTGATACTAGTTATTGGACGAATTAGTACGAGTGCAGTGACCTGATTGAAACCGTATTATGGAGTTTAGCCGCCGGCCAATGAACTACGTCCATTAATTGCTCTCTGAAAAGCATAATTAGACCGTTGGTTTTTGTATCTGACAATTTTTTCAGTGACTTTTTGCTGTTCTTGATTCATGCGTTGTTAAGCAAAGCACACTGAAAACACTTAGACAGACCCCTCTGAGGCAGTTTTTAATTGATTACCCTCGTCAGTCAGTCTTTTAGTTGCTGCTCGCCCGGCATTAGTCGGTTATCTTTAATAACTGCTTTTTGCTTATGCTTACTGTTCTAATTTTTACAAAAAGCTGTTAGCATCCAAGTTTCTTATTGTGATAACGCATGTAAAAATTGAAAATTTTCTTTTCTCTCAGATAAACTGGTTCAAAATTTGATCAAAAAATTTTAAGAGCTTTGTTTTATCCAAGTTTCTCGCTTAAAATTTTTTGATCAAAATTTGAACAAGTTTTTCTGAGAGAAAAGAAAATTTTCAATTTTTACATGCGTTATCACAATAAAAAAAAACTTGGATGCTAACAGCTTTTTGTAAAAATTAGAACAGCAAGCATAAGCAAAAAGCAGTTGTTAAAGATAACCAACTTATGCCGGGCGAATAGCAACTAAAAGACTGACTGCATGGTATTCAGCATGGTTTAAAATCGGGTAAAAATTGTTTATGCTGGTGATATTAATCCACCTCTCATTCCATTCCGCCTAAAACTTTTAAATGATTGACAAAAAAGCAAAAGCTTGTAATATCTCTCATTTAAAGAGATCATGTTTCTTTGTGGATTATGCAGTTTCTTTCATTTTTTTTAAAAAAAAAACAAAACATAGGCGACATAAAAAAACATAGGTGAAATTTAAGAAATAACAAATTCTATCCGACATCAATTTTAAAGTCGCACAAGACCACATAAAGACAACCGATTGGACTGTAACTAGTTTTTTTGGATATTTTTTTTGTTTCAGATGCGTTCTACTATGATGGGTCATTCTTCAACCATGATCGAGGAAATAGCAGCTTAACAATAACAAGTGACGAGCTGCAAACATCGGATATTAGAACCGAAAGGAGTTGTCCATACTTTCCATCACTACAGGAATTTGATCACATCCCACACGCAAATTCATCTGTGGACAGCGAACCAGATACTAACAACAGTAGAATCAGTGCAGATCAACAATTAGTGGAAGCAGAACAGCCGTCTGAAAATCTCAATCTCGTTACTTCAGAGTTTCGCAATGAGCTGAATGGCCCTGCCGAGCCTGGAGTTGAATCTCCAAGCCAGCATGAGATAAAATTTGACCCCAACGATCCAATTATACAAGTCATACTGCATCGGCTTAAAGCTAAGTTTGAGGAAATTGAAACGAAACAACTAGCTGACAAAATCAGGCAGTTGTACAAAGATGTGTTCGAGGAGTTGAAACAATTGGCTTTACAAGCGAATTACACAAGCAATCAAGTCATTGGCTTTCTCAATGGGTCGTGGATATGATTTCACACTTCCAAATCTAAACGAATCCCTATAATTCGTAAGTAATGGCAAGTTTGCTGCGACTATTTGCAATTTACTTTTTCTAAAGTTTTTGCGCAAATTTTAAAAATGAATTTATAAATTATTGTGGAATTATAGGTTTGTTGCAAAGTTTATACCGTTGAGCAAACTTGTCATTAGCTTTTATCTAGTGTTCAGTTGGTTAGCAAACTTTTGCTTACAAAAGAGATATTTTTGGTATAGCTATTTAGATAACACAAATAATATTTTTGTTTGGAGAAACTATTTATTTAAATTCATGTCGGAAAGATGCGATTTTTGGCAACCATTTTGTTCTATTGTTGAGAATTTAATAGCATTAAATAGTATTGAATCAAGAAAAAGGAGCTTCTACGATGCGCGGCGACAAGTCGACTGTTCTTAAAAATTATAATGTTCATCTACCGGATTATGATACCAGACAGGAACCATGGATGTGACCTTGTTGATGACTCATATGATTTAATTGACCCAGTGCCAAAAAAAGTTTCCATGCAAATCATGGCAATCATGGCAAGATCATGCACGGAACTTTCTGTATGGCCTTTATGGAGTCATATATGGTTTTTGGATATGGTTTATAAGAAAGGTCGACCCGGGCACGCTTTATCGATGTGAATATCTTTCTAGAGTTTCAGAAACCCGAAACCTCTTCTCTTGAATAACCAATATAAAGTGAACATTTAACGTTTCTTTATACAAAGCATGATAACAATCTCCAGCAGCGGCGCATTTCTTACCTTTTGCTGAAGTTAAAATCAATAAGTAAATGAACAATTTATTAAACATTTTAGAACACAAATAGCAAAACTGTTTGCAAAAGATTTTCCATCTTTAAGCAAATTTTTATGCAAAACTAATTAATTTTCAAATTTAGTTATAACATAAAAACTAATTTTGAAAAATAATCGAAGTTTTAATGGTTGCTACGCAGGACATTAATAGCACTTTTTTAGTTCCAAATGCAGCTAAGAACGTATACCCTGATTTTAATTATCACTGACCAACAGCTTGAATCTAAAAAAACAAATTTTTCTAACATTTCTTCAAACTTTTTGTATGTATGGCCAGCTTTGCTTATAGTGCTCATCTTTGAGTTTTTGTTTTTGAATCGTTTCGAATGGTGGACATTAGTGTCAAATTTTTGTACAGCTAAAGTTAGGCCATGCTGCAAAATGTAGTAACTTAGAGTAAATGGTGAACGCAAAGTAAGCCGAAGTAAAAGTAAGCCGACATAAAAGCAAGCCAAAAATTATGTTATAGTTATGTAATCTATCAGAAATAATAAATTCTTAACCGTTACAATCAACACTGTGCATAGTATGCATAGTATTATAGTGCATAATGTATTCAAATGCACCACAGAAACAAAAATATGTCAATTTCTAGACATCTAGTGGGCACGGGCCTTAGCGGACCGCTGTCCATGGCCATGCCTCTCATCCGCTGTGGGATGTAATCCGGAAAACGCAGGCCGGTTATCGCGGCGAAGCGTGTCTACCGGCCCGATAGGGGCAACTTAAAATACGGGTATCCAATTATTTTTCGGCTTAGTTGATCTCATTTTCAAAATACGGCTTGCCTGCCTATCGGCTTGCTTGACCGCCACCAGAATAAATATATTAACTTAAATGCCGTATAATATGAAGCAATCCAAAAACATCCTTGTCAGACAAATATTTTCAGAAGTTTTATCTTGAGGTGATCAGATAAATATGGAAATTGTGAGCAAAGAATTGTGTTTTTTAATGTTTAACCACAAGTTTCAATCAATTTTAGTTTAACACCTCACTGGATGTTAAGTTACACCTGAGATTCAAGGGTCACATTTAAAGGTCCAGTAAAAAGAGTTAGCAAGATCAATAACAGATTGGGCACTGAAACTCATTTTAAATAGAAACGACAGCAGTTATGGGGAAAAGGCCAATTTAACGTGCTGGAATACAAAACAATTCAGGAGTTCAGATAACAATTCACAGGAGATTTCGATCCGTACCTGTGCAGATTAGCTGAAGCTCTTTTCATTGTTTACTACATATTACAGTTTAAAAAAATCAACTCTCACTAACTTAAAAACTAAGAAAACGGGGCGGGATCATTTTTTTACTTTCCAAGAATTAACAGTGAGATGTGATTTATTTTTGCACAGCTACTCGGAGGGACCTTTTCAAAACAAAAATTAAGTTTCCTGATTTTGGATCAGTGAGTCATGATATGTCCAGACCCTCTCAGACGGAAAGAGTCTATGTCCAGACCGTCACAGTTATTATGACCAAATACCTTATGTCCAAAGACTTTCGTGTGTTCAGACTTTCGTGCATTCATATCCAGAATTTATTACGTTCCCCCAACTTGCGTGGGTTTATGTCAAAACAATTGTGCGTTCACAAGACATTTGTGCCTTCATGTTTAGGTTTTCAAGCCATCACCAAACTTTCGTGCCTTCACATGATTTTGTGCGTTCATGTTCAGACTGTTGTGCGTTCATGTTAAGACTTTCCTGCGTTCATGTCCACAGCTTCATGCACTCAAAGTCAAATAAACATCAATAACACACAACTTACATACTTGAAACTCGTTTAACTTATTCATTTTGCTTGTAACTCCCCTGTACTCAAGTGGTTAGTACAATTTTGGTAACCTCTGCATAATAATAAAAGCGTTTTGCACAGTTTTTTTCTAATAAATTTGACAAACTATTGGCTGTACGGCAGGAAGCTATCTTTCTTCAAACTCAACTAATTTTTATAATACAAGAAGTAAATGTTTTAAACCCAACGCAAAAGATTGATCGCAATTCTTTTGCATTCAACATTTTGCTAGCAGCTGTCAGCATGGAAGGCTGCCACTTGAGAGGTTGCTCTGGAGTAAGTGCGCTTTAAGTTATCTGATATATGTTTTTCAAACAAGCCTGAAAAAATTAGTGCGTTCACGTCTTGACTTATGTGCGTTCATGTTCAGACTTTTGTGCGTTTATCAATGTTTCCAGACTATGAAATTTTTAAAGAACGACACTCCCCTTGTGCATTCACCTTTGATCTAAACATACTTGATTCAATCTGGGACCTCAACCTGGGTTATAATCAGATCATAATTTTCGTACAATCTTCTTCTAAAAAAATTGAGGTCGTCTAAAAAATTTCTCTTTAATTTTATTGCGTTAAAATGTTCATTTTGTTTGCATCTCAAGTTTCATTTCTAAAAAAACAATCGCAATTAATTGTTAGCAACACACTGAAAAGGTAATCGTTCTCAGAAACTGATGTTCGGCATGGCAATCAATGGACGTATGTCCTGTAGATTCATCGGATTAATCTTCATTTGAAATGATTAAAAATTCTTTAAAACTATCTAATTAGAAAAGTTTTTAATGCTTACGAATTGTTGGAAGTGACAACCAAATATTTGAGGTGCAATTTGGCAACTAAAGTATCCATCATGAAAAATAGAAGTTTTTTCTTAAATTGTTACAAAAATTTTATGTTACAAAAATCAACATTTTTTATGTTGAAAAAAGTATTTTTGATCATTCAGCACCTTCTGGAATGCGAAATCTTTACATTTTTACACAGCCGAAGAGACGGCAATGAGGAGCAGAAAATTTTCATATATTTGGTTTCTCAACGGCTGTTTAAATTTTTTCCTGTTCATGTCTTGAAAATAAATTAGTTGTAATTTTTAGTTGAATTTTGAAACACGAAACTGTAGTAATCAATAAACAAAAACCTTTTGTTTCTGCTGTAAATTTCATCACATTGAACAAATGGTTCCATTAAAAAAAGAGCTTAATGCGATTAATTGTGCTCAAGAGGTAATATGGATAAAATCAACCATTAACCAGAAGTTGATTAGTAGATTCATGTAAATTTTTGTTTATTTCATTACATAATTCTGAATTCTTATTATTCCAAAGGCATGTGAACTTCGACTTTCTTGGTTACATTATTAGTTTACATGTTTTGAAAAACATGTTTCTAATTAGTCGATGTGGTACTCTAAATTTTTGTGCTTGATATTGGTTTTCTAAGTAAATTCATCCGCGCGAAGTAATTAAGAAAAACTTATAGAAAACTATTTAGCAAAAACATGTCTGGAATTGATACAAAAAATTTAGGTTAGTTCTAAAAAAATCTCCTTCAAATAGGAATGGTTTTCAATTCGGCCTCGCTCGGGAATTTTGAAGTATGCACACATCACGCGTGTCCAAATATATTTTAAAAAGTGAAAATTGATGTGACGAAAGAAATTTTGTTTTTTTTTTGTCACGTTTATTGTTTTCACGTGGTTTTTCCGCAAAATAGGAACAAAATATGTTGCAACGTCAAACAGGACTGCTTCGGGCTGTGAAATGTCATTGTTTAAGCGGGGATACCAACCAAATATGCGTTAAGCATTGCTCATTTCTGTTTTTCGAAATGTATCAAACATCTGTATTTAATTTGAGCGACATAATTTCACAAGTAATCGTGTCTGCGTCGGCATGGTTTTTTCTGTTTTCATACAACGTGTTCGCATAAAACATTACGCAATGTATTATTGTCAGTCAAAATAACATGTAAACAGTTTGCGCATCTCAAATAACTGTTTTCTTATAACGTAGTGGATACGAGGTTGTTTACTGTAAACAAGTATAGTGAATTTCGTTAGAGACAGGAAAAGGTTGCTTTCTCTCCGAAATTTTTCCTTCTATAAATATTGTTTACCAGAATTAAACTCGAAACTGTAGTTTTTCTCTAATTCAGGAAACAAAAATATTTGGATCTGTTGTGAAATATTTCTCATTAAACATTTGGTTATATTGAAAAAATAAGAGAACGTATTGCGAAACAGAGTTATACAAAAATAAACTGAAAACATTGGAGCGGTGGTCATGTGATTACAGCAGCATTTACGCGTCATGATTGCTAACGAATCAAGCAAAATTTACCACAGCGATGACTTGCAGTTTGATGTTTCTGATTTCCACCTCAAAAGAAATATTTCTGATGGACAACTTAAAACTCCAAGAAAAAAACGAGACACCAGGGAATCGAAATCTGAGAATGTTAGCCGACAGGAGTCGTTCTCTGGTTCTTCGACGGAAAAAGTACCAGAGAAACGTCCTGAGCTGGAAAACATTCTAACACAAATCAGAGACGGAAGATTGATAACAGCTGACACGCCTATTATGACCGATATATTGGCCAAGAACAATATGGTGAGAGTAATAGTTCCTAATATAAAACTGCTTCAAAACTTTGCCGAAGATATGAAAGACGATAAGAAGTTCAAGCTTCTGAAAACTCGTCCAGTTAATTTGAAAATTAAGATGAACTCAAGAGCATCAAGTATTGGCTATGAGACACGATCGAAGAGCAAACAGACTCAAATTGAAAGTGAAATTGACGCAGAAGTTGTGATCAAAGTGTTCCTTAATGGAACTGAAGTAGCGACTGATAAATTTGTGTCTGTCTGTTTGTCAGTCGTGAACAAGAGCGAGACGAGACAGAATGTTCTAGAAGAACAGTGGCTGATCGTGTCTGTGTACATGAAACAGCCCAATTCAGATGACAAGCCGTACAGAAGAGACTTCAAAATGAAGTTCAGTTCTGCTTTGGAAAAGGGAGAGAAGGGATTGTTGGAGTTCATTTCTAAGAAAGACTTCAACAAGTTCGTTTCTGAGAACGGCTCTGTGACAGTGGGCCTGTCTTTAGTTCTGAATCATTGAACAAAAAGAGTAGACTGCTGTCGGGTTTCTTTCGCTCCATGTCAATTATCTTATCCTGGTTCCCTCTTTACCCTGTATTTTTAAAAATTGCGACTTACCGAGACTTCTATTAGGTCAAGAAGGGCTATACTTATTATCCCTATTATGTTTTCTTTATTCCTCTTATATCCTATTATCTGACATTTTTCTCGCAAAAGGCTTTTTGATTCGAATGGAGCTCTTCTTTTCACACTTTTCTTGCAACTCACTCAATGGATGCTCATAGATAAGCTTTTGAAAATTCCGGTTGACTAGCTAAATACAAACCCATTTTAGGAAATTTAGTCTTCTGGTGTTTAGTCCAGAGATCGGAGAAGCCAAAAAAATGTTACCATCGGGATAATACACCGCTCGCTGTTCACGTGCTAAGTGATTTAGTACGGAATCTAGGGTCGGTTACCGCGACGCACGCTGACGCGCCCATTGACCAGCCAGATGGAAGCATCTTTGCTTCATAACCGTTACCCAGGTCGAGGTGGCCAGACCGAAGTGACCCCTGATCAGACGAGTTTCGAGCGCACACATGTTCCCGGTGCGCTCGAATTACATGGTCTGGAAAAGGCTTCGAGCGCACTTTTGTCTGGACAATGGTCTGGAACTTGCCTGATCAGAGGCCACTTTGTTCTGGGATGGTCTGATCAGAGGTCACTTTGGTCTGGGATGGTCTGATCAGAGGCAGTTTCAAGCGCACACTAGTCTGATCAGAGGCCGATTCGAGCGCACACTAGTCTGACCAGAGACCAATTCGAGCGAAATTTTTTTCAAGTTTTTTTTGTTTTCTTACTGACTTTTGTTGTCTCGGGTAAGAGACAACAATAAAACAGCATTCTTATCGGAACTTCATCTGAGAGTCTGATGGGTTTGGTCAGAACCAAGGGGTCCAGCTGATAACAAATGCCGGTCCCCTCAAGAAAAGATTTTGAATCAAAGTAGATCAAGACGTTTTTATGCAGAGCTGTCTAAGTTCATTTTTTCAGTTAAAAGCATAAAAAATGGCATACTCAGTAATTTTTTTGATCATTTTTTTTCGATTTACTTTCATTAACAATACTTTCAGGATTGGTTTTTTTGTTAGTTGAATATAAGATTGATAAAATGATAGATGAAATGAATATATTATAACGACATTGAGAGATTTGTTCATGTTCAAAATCATTCTCTGATCAGAGGTGATTTCGAGCGCACTTTAGTCTGGACAATGGTCTGGAACTCGTCTGGACAATGGTCTGGAACTTGTCTGATCAGGGGTCACTTCGGTCTGGAACTCGTCTGATCAGAGGCGGCTTCGAGCGCACTTCGAGCGCACAATGATCTTCGAGCGCATACTCGTCTGATCAGAGGTCACTTCGGTCTGGGACGGTCTGATCAGAGGTCCCACTTGTCTGGGACGGTCTGATCAGGGGTGATTTCGAGCGCGACCTCAACCTGGGTAATTGCTCTAGCATGACTTGTTTTATCCTACTCTGTTTAGCATACTATGTTTATTCAAGTAGAGATAAATTTTTATTCTGATTGTTCAATATGGATAACTCTATTCGCTTAACTGCAATTTAAAATTCCCTAAAAGGGGGATAAAGATTGTCAAGACAATCGAGTGTGACCACTGCGGCTGTGGTTTTTCCATTATTTTGAATTAAGCTCTGTTGAATGTATGTTACTTGCAGATAGATACAGTGTATTAAATTTCTTTGGCCAATCAGATTCCTTAATAGTTCTATATTTTGTTTCGCCTATTTGTTGCGACGTCACTGGTTTTCTTTTCCCGTGATACTACAAAAATAGTACCATGACTATGCATGCGTCTGTTAAAAATTGTAGGTTTCCGATTGTTTCTGTTCTTACATTTTCTTCAATATTAGGCTGCATTTTTTCTTTGTTTGTCATTTCAATGCGCTTTATGGCGCAATATTTACATAATTTAACATCACTTGCATTTTTAAACTGCAATAAAGCCGCTCAGAAGCTACTAACAATGTTGGCCGACAGAGCAGTTAGCCGACATGGGAAAAAATTGGATCGACGCTTATTCTAATTTGTCAACAAATCTGGTTATCGTCACTAAATCACGAATTCATTGGACTATTATCTTTGATGTGGGGTCGACAAGCCGGCCGTCCACTTGACTTTTCACAGCTTTACCCCCTACCCCCCCCCCCCCCCCCCATTGCAACCATAGTCGGAATACAACTATCCATAAATCTTACTCCTGATGTTAGTTCATATAAGCTCAATCGTATATTTGTCCACTTATGACATACCGTTGTACATTTGCCATCGTTTTAATTTCAAAATTAATCTACTAGAGCACTAACTTTGTCGGCTAAAATTGTCATTTTTGGTTGTCGACTAATCGCCCGGTCGGCCAGTACGCTATCTGCCAATTGAGCATTTTTCGTTCTATGCAATGTTTTTCTGAGAAATAGCAAATGAAGAATATTTAAAAGTGGATCTAGAATTGGAATTAATAATGGATGTGAGGCCGCTGGCAAACGAAGGAAAAACAAACAAAAATTGGCGCCTTTGAAACCATCAAACAAAAACCACTATTTTTTATATTTGCTTTTCTATACGTAGATCCAAAACCAAGCTAATCTCAGAGAAATTCTGAGAGAAACGGTTTCCTTTGCTAATTATTAGCATAAACCATATATAGCGAGCGCACTCCGCTATACTAAATGAATTATGCTGTTTATCGAGTTTGTGAACGAGGGTTTAAAATTTTTGGTACGATTGTTTGTGTGAACAATCACAATTTCTCTCCAATTATGGATGCAACTTCGAAAAATTGTGGATGCAACTTCGAAAACTCAACAAAAAATTGAAATTTCTGTGAGTGAGTTCTGCCAATATGACGGCTTCACTTACATTATCGCAGCATTCGGATGCCACAATTTCCGACAATTATCCAATCGAGACTCCATACAAGAAGTATGTGAAATTGGAAGCACCGCCTGAGCGTCTAACTCGAAGCCAGTCGTTGCTGCTGACCAGACTGGTGCCAGGAGGATCGGACGATGACGTCATAAGCATTAGTGATGAAAAACTGAACAAGGATGCTGAAATATTTGTATTGAACTCTTGTTCGCTAGAGAACTCGTCTTTCGAAGTTTTGTCCACAGTTCTCGGTTCTCAATTGGAACCAGAGATCGGATTAAAAAGAAACGCCTCCGATGCTCAAATCAAAGCAACAAAACCCGAGTGTAGCACCCTGTCATTGAAATTGGATGCTGTCTCCGGGTTTGGGTCCGGGCTTGGTTGTTTACCCAACCGGGAACCCCAGAAACGACCCGATTTGCAGACAATTCTGAGTCAAATCAAGAACAGAACCCTGTCCACGGCCGATACCCCTATCTTGACCGATACATTGGCTATGAACAACTTGCTTAGGGTCAAAATTCCAGAGGCTAAAGTGCTTCAAGAGTTTGCCGAAGGTATGAAAGACGATAAGAAGTTCAAGCTTCTAAAAACTCGTCCAGTTACTTTGAAAGTTAAGAGAAAATCATCAGCTTCAAGTATTGGATGCGAGACACGATCGAAGAGCAAACAGACTCAAATTGAAAGGGGAATTGACGCAGAAGTTGTACTCAAAGTGTTCCTTAATGGAACTGGAGAAGCGACTGATAAATTTGTGTCTGTCTGTCTGTCAGTCGTGAACAAGAGCGAGACGAGACAGAATGTTCTAGAAGAACAATGGCTGATCGTGTCTGTGTACATGAAACAGCCCAATTCAGATGACAAGCCGTACAGAAGAGACTTCAAAATGAAGTTCAGTTCTGCTTTGGAAAAGGGAGAGAAGGGATTGTTGGAGTTCATTTCTAAGAAAGACTTCACCAAGTTCGTTTCTGAGAACGGCTCTGTGACGATGGGCCTATCGCTCGTTTTGTCACTTTAAATACGATTGATAATAATTGTGTTCTACAATTCCACGACACTTTTTTACTTCTTTATTCTGACATGCAGATCTCTAAACAGAAACATATTAACTTACGAAATCCTCCTTATCCCATAACGACTTATTTGATGTCAAGAATTGATTTCAACGCCCCTCTTCATACCATAAACGCCTCCCGTCAACATTTCTTGATTGTCGGTCTGAAATTGGCTTTTTGGCGAATTCATTAATGTCTCATTGGCTTATATGTATTACCATTACATGGCCCGTATCTCGATATGAAAACGTTTAAATTTGACGACCGCTGAAAAACCCAATACTTTTGTGGACTCATTAACGTTGATCATACCCCGAGCACGTAACTGCCTTCCTTCCGTTCTCAAATTCCCTTTAACCCCAGCCAGGCCACACAAATGTGTTCATGGCTTTTCGTTCGTGGCTAATTTGTGATTTTTCCAAAAACTGCCTTACGCATGTTCAGTTACTTGTACATAAAAGTGCATTAACGGACTAACGGAACGATAACTAGTGGTTTTTGTATCATTAAAAATTGACCGCAGACCACGCATGCTTAGCAGTAGTGACTGCCTTTTAGTTCTCTGTTTTGCGATATTAATGGAAATAGCATCGTAGACTCCACTTAGGGTCATTCAGAAGCATTCCATGGGTTCGGGATATACAAAGTTCTTCTGTCTCCTCTACTCAACTTGTAAGCACAGCTGGGAGAGTGTAGCATTAGTTACAATTTTTGTATGATGAGAATCAGCACTTACGAAGTTCATGATGTCTTTCAGAATTCACAGTGACCCCAGTTGAGAGGTCGACTTTATGAAAAAACTTATAAAGTCGACCTACAAATGTATTTCCCTACCTTAAATACACGGTCGACCCCGGTGACGTCTTAACAAGTAGACGTACCAAAATATAGAAATTTCAACGAATGTGATTGGATGAGAAATTTGAAACACTGTCTTTATGCGTTCAATTAGCCTAAATTTGACATAGCCTAATGCCAGATTATAGAATTTTTACCGCATCTGGCCATGCCTCGCGAGCCATGGCCATGCCTCAGCGGCCCGTGGGACTTGATATGAATCTATCACAACCGAACGTGAGTCCAGTTTCCCCCAAAAATATAAAAATTTTTATCTTTCGGCTTATCGCGATTTCTGAGAAATTTTACGCTAACATTCATGTCGTATTTTAAAACATGGAGACTTTGTTGACCAATCAGCCAATCAGAAAGCAATATTGCCATTTTCTCAATTGTGATTGGCCAGCAATAAAATTTCTATATTTTGGTACGTCTGCCATTTTCACTAGCGCCGTCGACCCCCTAGTAAGGGTCGACCTAAAGTCTTTTCATAAGTCAACCTACGGTCTTTTCATAAGTCGACCTCTCAACTGGGGGAACTATCATCTTGAGGTTATGGGCGCTTATTGAACTGCCTTACTCATAATAAAATTTCAATATATATACTAGAAAGTTAAAACTGTGTTAAAACTTCATGCATAGAGAGGTGATATGCATATCAGGCAAGCCAAATGATTAGCAAGCAAGCTGAATTTGGAAAAAGAGGTCAAATAATCCGAAAGTTTTAGACATAGCTGTATTAAATTTTTTCTCTGGCTGAGCGCAGTGGAATATGCCTAGGAATACAATCGAGAAACCGCCGCGAAGCGATTCGCGGCATCTTCGCTATAACCCTCTCGACGTTTCCAGATTACATTCCACGGCTGATTGCAATACCGCTGTGTTTAAAACTTTCGGCTTACTTGACCGCTCTTTCCAAATTCTGCTTCCTTGTTAATCAACCTGCTTGTAGTACGGTGGGTTTCGCGCAACCATACTAGTCGTCTCAATATTGTATATAGTTTTTCATTGGTGAATTGGATACACTATGAATTACTATGAGGTGTTTTGATTGTAACGGTTGACAATTGGTGACGATTGGACAAAAATCAGTACCAAAAAATCGATTTTTCAACGGGGTCTGCTTTGTTGGCAGACACTATCTGCGTTCAATGAACCTAATTTTTAACATACCCTAGTTTAAACTGCCCAATCAAAATTGAGAAATTTAGGCTGGTAAACAGTATTTTGATATTTCATTCAACGCTATAGAGCAAGTATTAGTGCAAAAGCAACTGCATCAAAACGCCAAATCTAGCGGAAATCCAAAGCTCATTTAGTCTGAAAAAATCGAAGAGCTATTAAGTTCGGAGAACGTTTTTGAGCCACACTTGAGATAATAGTTGGTAGGAAATCGATTTTTGTATTTCTCAGAAATAATACGCATAGTGCATTTTGAAAGCAAAATATAAGTGAAAAGTTCCCTACAAAATGCACAAAAATTTCACTATTTTATGACACAATTTAGTAAATTCAATTTGACTCGGTAACATCCTCCTGGCCGGAAGAAGAATATGGAAGCCTAACTAGCGAACAGACGAGCAATCCGGACGAATTGTGTAGGACGGCGGAGGGTGTGACGCTCTCGGAGCCCTAACGGAGTTCTTCATTCCAAGCAGTGGGATAGTGACCGATAAGGTTGCCTTGTTCGACTATCCAAACCAAGTCACTGGCCTTGAGTTGCTGCTCAGCAGACGTATTCCGCTTAGACCTTCGGTTCATGTCAGTTACATACATCTTAAGCCAACGCGCCCAAATTGCATACGAAGAGGACTGCGTGCAAGTGTACCCCATAAGATGGTAGTACTTGTCAAAGCCAACAATTGACGGACTTCCGGTTGCACAGCGGATGATATACGGTACTCCGCTAAAATTACGAACCAATCTCTCTCAGATACCAACTTGGTGAGGCAAACTGGGCGGACTGAACTTCCAATTAATGTTTTTATGCTCAATTTCTGCGGCAATTTTAAGGACATTCCTTTTTTAAGGGTTTTCTCGGAGTTCTTTTTCCGCACCGATAATGTCCGTACCATTATTTGACAAATTCATAGCCGGTGTAGCTCGGCCGAAGATGAACCTCTCCACTCCCATTACGCAGTTACTGGTGTCCTAGGACGGAATGACTTCAACGTGGTCAGCACGAATAGTCAAACAAGTGAACAGAACTGCTTAATTCTTCTCGTTAGTCCGAAGAAGGGAAGCAAAAGATGGGCCAAAGTAATCAACTTTGGTGTTGCTAAAGGAAGGATGCTGGTGCGCAAGTTTTTCTTTAAGATGTTCAGCCATGGTTGGTTGAATGGTTGTCGAACAAAACCTTCAGCAAAAATGACAGCCCGATTTAAGAGAATGTATTGAAGTGTGAATTTGAGCACGACATAACTTTCCTGCAGTTTAGCACACAAATATTCCAAGCACAGTCCGATGATTCTCTAAGTGAGTTTACAGCAAAAGCAGTTTAAGGAGTGTATGATGCGCATGCAGCACAAAAAGACGCTTGGTGTCAGAGTGAATTTTCAGCAACCGTCGGCGTTGACCAGAAGAACGAATGAAAATATTAGGTCCAAAAGACAGCGTGAACGCATCGATGCAGCAACTTGGTTTCACGGGTTTGTTGCTAAGGAAACATTCTCCTGTGGTGCTAAAGACTCTTTCTGAAATGGCTTGACTTTGTCTAGTTGAACAGGTCCCTTATGCTGCAGTCAATGATGTGGTAACTTTCTGGAAATTGTAAAGAACATAAGATGATCTAGGTGAAACGGAGCAATTTGTGTTAAGATCTCAATTTATCAAACGAAATTGATTGCATGCTTTTTTATTCAATTCGCTAGATTAAAATGTGGCTAAAGATGAGATATAGTGGACGTGTTGTTCCTTTTTAAAAACGCTGAGTTTGATGTTATCGACGCTTTTGGCACGAAGGGGGATTGTTTAAGCCATTTGACTGCGAAACTTCGGCTGACATAACATGCGTGCCAGCTTTTGCCGGATTATAACAGGTGGCGACGTAGTGCTATTAGTCATTACTGGTGTAATCCAGGAGTTCTTTATATGCAATTTGCAATAAAGCTGTCGCATTTCTTGCTATAGTTTATTCATTTCTTCTCGTTCGTACTATCTGTCTAACTGAAAACTCTATCTAAAGTCACAGTCAACGCTCTAAAGATTTCCGTTTTCAAACATGCTCAAGAACAAAGGCTTACAGTCTTAACTTACACACGGCCGTCACTTTCATAAACTCAATTCGGGCCTTGCCCAGGTTAATTGCAGAGTTTTAAGAGAAGGAAGTTACCTGAGCTCTTATAAAGCCTACAGCGCTGAATATGTCGTCACGTGGAAACACATCACGTGGAAACTAAAATGTAAGCAAGGCTCTGAAAATTAAATTTTCAGCATAGTGATCTTAGCAAAGAGCGGCAGTTTGACAAACCATGCAAGGAATCAATAAATTGTTTTGGGTAACTTGTCAATTGAAACACCAATTGTCTTTCAAGAACAAATGAGCTCCTACTAAAGCGATGCAACCAGACCAATTGGTTCATAGTCCTTTGACAAAAAACTTAAAAGCAGGCATTGTGCTAAATTTTGTTTATGGTGGCGCTGTTATTACCTCTGCTCATAAAAAGAGTGTCACCAAAAAATCGCTTTTTCAATGGGGTCTGCTTTGTTGGCCGACAATATCTGCGTTCAATGAACCTAATTTTTAACATACCCTAGTTTAAACTGCCCAATCAAAATTGAGAAATTTAGGCTGGTAAACAGTATTTTGATATTTCATTCAACGCTATAGAGCAAGTATTAGGGCAAAAGCAACTGCATCAAAACGCCAAATCTAGCGGAAATCCAAAGCTCATTCAGTCTGAAAAAATCGAAGAGCTAATAAATTCGGAGAACGTTTTTGAGCCACACTTGAGATAATAGTTGGTAGGAAATCGTTTTTTTTATTTCTCAGAAATAATACGCATAGTGCATTTTGAAAGCAAAATATAAGTGGAAAGTTCCCCACCAAATGCACAAAATTTCACTATTTTATGACGCAATTTAGTAAATTCAATTTGACTCGGTAACATCCTCCTGGCCGGAAGAAGAATTTGGAAGCCTAACTAGCGAACAGACGAGCAATCCGGACGAATTGTGTAGGACGGCGGAGGGTGTGACGCTCTCGGAGCCCTAACGGAGTTCTTCATTCCAAGTAGTGGGATAGTGACCGATAAGGTTGACTTGTTCGACTATCCAAACCAAGTCACTGGCCTTGAGTTGCTGCTCAGCAGACATATTCCGCTTAGACCTTCGGTTCATGTCAGTTACATACATCTTAAGCCAACGCGCCCAAATTGCATACGAAGAGGACTGCGTGCGAGTGTACCCCATAAGATGGTAGTACTTGTCAAAGCCAACAATTGTTGGACTTCCGGTTGCACCGCGGATGATATACGGTACTCCGCTAAAATTACGAACCAATCTCTCTCAGATACCAACTTGGTGAGGCAAACTGGGCGGACTGAACTTCCAATTAATGTTTTTATGCTCAATTTCTGCGGCAATTTTAAGGACATTCCTTTTTTAAGGGTTTTCTCGGAGTTCTTTTTCCGCACCGATAATGTCCGTACCATTATTTGACAAATTCATAGAAGGTGTAACTCGGCCGAAGATGAACCTCTCCACTCCCATTACGCAGTTACTGGTGTCCTAGGACGGAATGACTTCAACGTGGTCAGCACGAGTAGTCAAACAAGTGAACAGAACTGCTTAATTCTTCTCGTTAGTCCGAAGAAGGGAAGCAAAAGATGGGCCAAAGTAATCAACTTTGGTGTTGCTAAAGGAAGGATGCTGTTGCGCAAGTTTTTCTTTAAGATGTTCAGCCATGGTTGGTTGAATGGTTGTCGAACAAAACCTTCAGCAAAAATGACAGCCCGATTTAAGAGAATGTATTGAAGGGTGAATTTGAGCACGACATAACTTTCCTGCAGTTTAGCACACAAATATTCCAAGCACAGTCCGATGATTCTCTAAGTGAGTTTACAGCAAAAGCAGTTTAAGGAGTGTATGATGCGCATGCAGCACAAAAAGACGCTTGGTGTCAGAGTGAATTTTCAGCAACCGTCGGCGTTGACCAGAAGAACGAATGAAAACATTAGGTCCAAAAGACAGCGTGAACGCATCGATGCAGCAACTTGGTTTCACGGGTTTGTTGCTAAGGAAACATTCTCCTGTGGTGCTAAAGACTCTTTCTGAAATGGCTTGACTTTGTCTAGTTGAACAGGTCCCTTATGCTGCAGTCAATGATGTGGTAACTTTCTGGAAATTGTAAAGAACATAAGATGATCTAGGTGAAACGGAGCAATTTGTGTTAAGATCTCAATTTATCAAACGAAATTGATTGCATGCTTTTTTATTCAATTCGCTAGATTAAAATGTGGCTAAAGATGAGATATAGTGGACGTGTTGTTCCTTTTTAAAAACGCTGAGTTTGATGTTATCGACGCTTTTGGCACGAAGGGGGATTGTTTAAGCCATTTGACTGCGAAACTTCGGCTGACATAACATGCGTGCCAGCTTTTGCCGGATTATAACAGGTGGCGACGTAGTGCTATTAGTCATTACTGGTGTAATCCAGGAGTTCTTTATATGCAATTTGCAATAAAGCTGTCGCATTTCTTGCTATAGTTTATTCATTTCTTCTCGTTCGTACTATCTGTCTAACTGAAAACTCTATCTAAAGTCACAGTCAACGCTCTAAAGATTTCCGTTTTCAAACATGCTCAAGAACAAAGGCTTACAGTCTTAACTTACACACGGCCGTCACTTTCATAAACTCAATTCGGGCCTTGCCCAGGTTAATTGCAGAGTTTTAAGAGAAGGAAGTTACCTGAGCTCTTATAAAGCCTACAGCGCTGAATATGTCGTCACGTGGAAACACATCACGTGGAAACTAAAATGTAAGCAAGGCTCTGAAAATTAAATTTTCAGCATAGTGATCTTAGCAAAGAGCGGCAGTTTGACAAACCATGCAAGGAATCAATAAATTGTTTTGGGTAACTTGTCAATTGAAACACCAATTGTCTTTCAAGAACAAATGAGCTCCTACTAAAGCGATGCAACCAGACCAATTGGTTCATAGTCCTTTGACAAAAAACTTAAAAGCAGGCATTGTGTTAAATTTTGTTTATGGTGGCGCTGTTATTACCTCTGCTCATAAAAAGAGTGTCAATTTTGCGGTGCCGCATAAGCGCAATAATGTGCATTGATTATCCCTTGGATGAAATGATGACTCTCAGTTCAGTAGATTGAGTGAACCACTCAATTTGGTCAGCCAGATCTAGCACATTGCTTGGAATTGTAGTAAGGGTAAAACCACCTAGATGGAGATGGAGAAAATGTACCCATATCTTTGACCTGATTGGGGCCCTCTCGGTGGAGACCACTAGTTCCAGGTAAATCTCCACGCAGAAGTTTTTGAAGACTGTTTCCGCGGCTTCCGGATACTCCTCAATGTTATCACATGCAGTGCGTTGGAGTGCGTAGTTTGCGCATGAAATCAATTATTTGTCTAAATATTGTGGAGTGTATACTGATGCAACACAACATTTCATATCGGGTTGCTCAGCAACAGAATGCGAAAAAATGGCTGATCACACGTTAGCACTACTACCTGGATGAACATTTCCTCCGTGTCGTCTGATACGGCAAATGGACGATGTCTCAACTGTAGAAGCACCTAGTTTACGTTCTGTAGTCGGGTGCGGTGAGTAATGGTTATTGTGAGATTTGCCTTGGAACTTTGCTGCCCCATTGATTACCGTTTGAGATTTTCCGGTTTTTGTGCGTTTAAAACGGGTTGGTGTGGTAGATCCGAGCGACTTTCCCCCATATATGTATATTTTAACCTCACTACATAACCCCTGTCTGCATACTTTTTAATTTATAGTTTTTTTTGAACAAATTTCCCTCAGCATTTGGTCTTTCTTAAACCGCTCTTCCAAAGAGTTTAATCGAATTGGGTCTGAGATTTTTTTATTTTGCAATATGATGTTGTTTCAGCCCCCAGCATTCCAACATTTCTTCTTCCATTGTGCACTGTAGTGTTTTCAGGAAATTAATTGCACGTGTATCAACGTCGGATTGCGAGTGTACTTGTTCAATAGCGCTATAGGACTCCAGTGCGCAACATAAATTTTTCCAAACTAGCAAGTTCAGAATCCTGCTCCATACATGCTTTCAAAAGAAACCATTCGAGACCGAACTTGAGGACGAGGGCAAGGGGCTTTTCAACACCCAGCCTATGAGTCAGTGAACAGCGAAACGTGAACACTACTCCTGGGCGAAGCGAATTACTCTATTGGTTGGGTAGTGTGATCATATCCTGTCCAAACGTATTCTAGATGATGCCATAGCAAAATTTAATGGGTTAATAAACAAACAACTAAGGTTCTGAGCCCACAATCAACTTATCTTTCACGTAAAATCTTATTTTGATTGGTTGAAATAATTGAATGTCGCAATGTGTTACAATGAGATCAATCAACATGGTGTAAACAATCTATTCGGTATTGATACCCTTGACTGTTAGTATTCATCTTCAGATAATCGAAATGTAAAATTTCTTGAGATTGTTGAAAGGCTGCGCTCGAGGGTATTTAACTGTGCTGATATAACAAAATTGCTTACAGAGGTAAGTTGTTTATTTTGAGGCTGTGTCTGCTCATGCAGGTTGTTGGTTCCAATATTGGTTTTTTTGTTTACTTTTTTCCTTTTACTGGTCTCTTCCAGCCTTCTCATTGTGAGACTGATGTTAGCATCAACAAGGCCATTTGTATGAGTTGTTAGGTTGAATAGAGGAACCAGAATGGCAGTTGTTTGATTTGATTGCGCGATGTAACCAGAAACATGCAAATTTGGTTCGTTCGCAATATATGCAAGGTTTCCGGACGGTGACCCCTCAACGCAATCTTGAAAGAAATTCTCGCTCTTGAACAGGTCGCTAACAATTAGTTCACCTATGCGAAGGCTGCAAATTAATATTTTCGTGAAGTCAATTTTGTAAAGTGCGGCGGCGGTTGCTGTGCTTGCGTTTCTCTTACTCCAGCTGTTAACTATCTTTTTTTTCGGAAATTGCCCTTATTCGTCAATCTCACGTGTGTTGGGTTTTGCTCTGTTGTCTCTTTTTCTTGCAGTGAGTCAATGTACCGACGAGCAGCAGCAAAATAACTTCTTGTTTCTTTTAGTTAAGTTCTCTAACCGTTCTTCAAGGATCGTACGGGTGGCATCTGGATCTTCTTATCAACAAATCTTGAAAAAGCTTCGTTTAACTTAACACTCAAAATATCAATTTTAGCTTTCATATGTTGTTTATCTATAGCATTGTTGACTTTAGCACTGATTTTTTAAATTAAGCCTATGATTTTGCTCTCGCTGTCGACATTTTCGAGAAGCTCTCCTGTAAAGATGTCATGATATCATCAAAACAGAAACTAAAGATTAAATTGTGTAAATTAAGGAAAGTATACACGCATACAAAAGACAAATTGGTTTTTTTGAACCCTCGGTCAGCGGTTTTCCCAGCAAATTGACAAAAGGCAAAGGTCAAGTACAGAAGTAGTCAGAGAAATAATACGGATATGCTGTTAGCGCATGGCAGCGCGACGCGCAACGCAACGTGAAACGGGACGGACGAAATGGAAATGACCAGTAAATGACAGCCGACATCGAGGAAAAACATCGGACAAGAGAAAAAATCGAGGAATGACAGCCAACAAGGCGCAAAACTGGACGGACAGAACGGAGACGTCGGACGGAACGGAAACGTCGACGCTGCGCACGACGGAAAAGAAGATGGACAGAGCCGGAAAGTCGATCCAGTAGCGCTCGACGAAATGAGGACACCAGTACAAAACTCCAGAACGAAATTGAGGCACACCCTAGAAGAAAACTCTACCTAGACAACAACAAAGCACACCACAAAAAACTATACAAGCTACAACATAGTGGTAGCCAAGTAGTATGGTCAAAATCACGAAACACTCAAGTCGTAAATCCAGAAAAAATATAAGTCAGACTCTGGCAACCTATCAAGCAACAAGACTAAAGAACCGGCCAAATTAATTGCTGATCATTCTAAATAATTACATCACTTATCAAAAAATTGGAGAAAAGAAGGGAGGCACAAAAAAAGGGAAGCAAAAAGGCCTGAAACGGAAAAACAGGAATACTTAACTCGATACAAGGGGAGTGCAAAATTTTTCGTAACGCGTTACTGAAGATATCAGTCACAAATTGTTACGTAACTCATGAGTAAATTAAGTGACAACGAGCGTGAAAAGTCGGATACCAACAGTAACGCAAAACTAGGAAAGTGTCAGTTTTTTAAAGGTTTCAATAGGCTCCAGCTACTCAAACGCCCGACGAACCGTTTTCCAACGACTCTAAGAAAGCTGCTTTGGCCGGTATCATGTGCTAAGACTGTAGTGAAATTAAGTGTTTTCAGCTGAAGCCCATGCTTCTGATATAATTCAGGGTGTGTCTGTTCAAATCTAGAGAAAATGCTTTCACTATATGGATCGTTCTGCTGTTCTTTTACAGGGGCTTTGCAAACACAGTTTCTATACGCTCCTGAGTTTTTTTATAGCATTGAAATGAACTGTGATCGTGTTAATGTCATGTTGATGCAACGACGAGACAATTAATTGTTCTCATATCAAGCCATATAACTAGGCGCCTTTTCTCATAAAAGAAATGACTCATTTGAGTTTTTCAGCGTTAGAGTTGAACCTCAGATCAGGTAATACATGAATGCTATTTTGTGACGGTCCTGTAAATCTCTGGGTAAAGTTTTTATGGCCTGATGTAGTGCACTTGCAGCTAATTGAAGACCATACAATATTTTGTTGAACATACTTGATTTGAGCTGAGCTCAAACTCCGACTTTGAATGAGTTTCCATGACACGATCGAAAAATCTTTCCCAAAGTTGATTGCTCATTTAAAGAAATCAAGTTATCTAAATTGTCTTCCTGCAGAATTTGGAAAACTTGACCAAAAGACAAACTAGACCTCTTTGTCGCACTTGGCCGTGTTTTCATGCCAGCTCAGTGTACGCAATCTATAAACTGAATTCAGACTGTTTGAAGTTTTGTTCAGATTTGGTCATTTATTTCAAACTTTTCCTGCTTCAAGTTGTTTGGGAAGTATTAAGTCCTATCAAATCAAATTTACAACAATATAAATCAATAGGACATTTTTCAAATTCTATGCGTAAATTTTGTTCAAAATGGATGTTTTTTGACTCAAATAATTATGGGGGGTGGGTTATAAGGGAAATTAAAATTTACCTTACAAAACAGATAATCGACCGTGCAACTTAAGGGGGTTGCATAGGTTTGCGGCTAAATTTACAATTTATAGCTTACAAATTTTTGCTTTTGATCCACATCTTTGAGCGTGTCTCAATCACTGCTGATCTTGTCTTGTTATTTTTTCAACCACACAATTTCAGCCACTTAATCACGCCTAGTGTCCTTTCTTTTTCCTTTCGCTGGCATCTGTGCCCATTAGGGAACCAAATTGAAGACGATCTTCGATGGGGCTTTGAAGCCGCCCTTTTTGTGATTGGTCTACCACGCACACTCTTTGAGAGTGTTCATGAAGAAATTTTGTCGTAAAACGTGACCCGCATTTAAATCACACAAACCATTCATCCGACAAAATTTCTTGTAGTAGTAAGATGAGAAAAACATTTTTTGCGGGAATTTAATCTTAAGATCGGTTGTGATAAAAGCTTGTAATGTTCCACGAGCCTCTAAGTCATGGCCATGTCTCGCAAGGAATGACCAGATTTGGTAAACTAGTTGAACTAACAAAAAGGCTATTTCAAATTTAAGTTCGTAGAAAGCATAAAGTTACTGTTTGAAATTTGTCAACCAATCGGAAAAAAAGTACTTCGGGGGACACTGATCTCACGTTTAATTGTGATAGGTTCAAATCAAGTCCCACGGGTCACTGAGGCATAGCCATGGCCCGCAAAGCATTTTCAGATCATTAAAATGAAAAACGTAGCAGTAGGCCATGTCAAATTTACAGAATTTCACATTTCTCAATTATTCAGAGTAGTTGAAAGTTCGTTATTTTGGTACGTCTTTTTGTTAAGACGTCACAGTATTTTTCGTAAATGGTTACATAACTGTTACTTAATACACCGATTTCGTGAATGATGACCCCAGTTTAGCTCGGCTCTCTTCACAATACTGACATTCTCGCTTTTCTCTTGAACCGAGTTGATTATACAGCGCTTATTTCAATCAACGGCATCTGCATAGAAACGCTTAGACGTTGTTTCCTCCGAGTTATTTAATTTTCTTTTAAATTCGCTCAACGTGTCTTTAAAAAAATTTAAGGAAAGTAGCTGGCATTGAATGCATCAATGATTAATCATTGCAAGAGTTTGCATTTTAATGAGACGGGCGCTCTGCAATTATTTGTCCAAAAAATTCTTTGAAAATTCTGCAAAACGTTTTAGAAAAAGTTGGAAAAAACCAAAAAAGAGCATTTTTTAAATTTATATATCAGGAAAAGGCAAAAAGACTGTCTTAAAAGCGCCCCTGGGAACGCGTGTATTTAACCTTACAGAGCAAAACGAACTAAGAGTTGGAAATATTCGACGAAAGAACAAGTGACTTACGATCATACTTGTGCAGTACTGATATTGGCTTGAAGTTTAGTCATATGGTGTTAGATCAAAACAAGTGAAAGTGTTCTCAAGATGGTGCGATATTTTGAAGTGGTGCAATTTAAAAAATGGTGCGAATAAATTCAAATGCTTTTAAAAGAGATAGTGGTGCCTTTTTAAGTTTTCAAAATTTTTGAAGTTGTGTGATTTCTTAAAAAATGTACATCTCAATTGCTCAAATTAGAAGACATATCATACAATTAATTAGATGATTAACTGTTTTTTATCATAATGTTGAAAATAAATTTCATGCTTTTCGTGTGTGTTCCTCCTTTTGTCCTAATGTAGTCATATACCAACTACTATTAACGCAACTGTTGTTTAGTAGAAAATTGGTTTGTCACATGATCATATCTATAACATATCAGCTCACCAATAAATTATTTCTCAGAACTCTATTTAAAAAATTCAAGTCAAGCTGACTCGTTTTGAAGCAAAAAATTATTATCTCGTCAACGCTCTAATTGTTTTCAAAAAGAAATAGTAGACTAGCCTTCTCACGTTTTCTGAGAGCTCTCACGTCCTCTCACGACTAGCCCTCTCACGTCTTCCCACGTCTTGCTAAGCACGTCTTCAATTAAAAACTTTCTTCAAAAAAATTTTCAAATGTTTTTTTTCTCGAATGTCAGAACTGCATAATTTTGAAACTGCAGAATGTTATAAATGGTTGACTCTTGCAATGAATTTTTCCTGCGGCAAAGTGCCAACCATAGCCTTTGTGCTTTTGCTTCCGCCTGTGCTAAACGCAACCGGTTCAGTTACTTTCTGTACCAAAAAATCGCGTTACCGAATAGCTTCTCTATTGTTACCGGGTTTACTCATACATGTTCATTAAATATAGATTGACCTCAGTATTCTTAATGTGACCTCTAGTGTTGTATAACTTTGGGCTATTTGTACTGTCTTTTTGTGCCTATGTTCAACGGTGTCTGAAATTGTTTCATTCTCTTTCTCCAGTTCTGAATAGAACAATTGCAATTCAACTGCTGTAACTTTTCCTCTTTTCTCCTTATTTGTATTAAAAACCAATTAGATGACTCCACCTATCAAGTATCACTTTGGAATTAAATTATGGCATGGCGCAGTCAGCGAAGGAACACACGAGAACGCCATTAAGAATAGACATTCTGGGAAACTCCATCACAAGTACCTCCAGCACCATGGGAAAATTGGTGATCAAATGTGAATCTCGCATTATTTGCAAGAGATAATGTCGATCTTGGAATACTTTTAGGACCAGTACCTAAAGATGTTGTGCTTCCAAATGAACCAAAATACAAGGAACAAATTCTTGATTCAACTTCGACTTTCGCATGAGAAAAGAAAACCCGAAATTAACAACTCAGAAGATACTGGGAAATGGATGTCGAAGGAGTTGAAGGACAAAAGAATTGGGTATAATGTGCGTCGAGAATTCCCTGACTGTCGCAGACCGGAAAACATGTTCAATTTTAACCCAAATTATCGGAAAATAAAGCCGGAAACAACTACACAAACACGTAAGCATCGAAACCATAGAAGTATCAGCCCTCAGAGAATTGATGGAAAAGATTTTTAAAAACAAGGGAGCGTTACATTTAATCGATTCACAATGTCAACCTGAAAGCCAGGTTAACATAAACCAATTTCGGATTTTGCTTGGTTATATTACAGAAATCACAGAAAACTGTTACTTAGACCATCTTGAGCAACAATGAATCAGAAATACAATTTTCGTTAACATAAAGATTTGTAACAATCAAAAAGAGCTTTGGAAAGAGACAGTCGAACCTTAACGCGAATTACAAATCGCCAAAAATTTTGAACGAAGCATCCTGAGTGAAAACATAATAGAAGGTATCCAAAGCAACCTATTTCCATCAAGTTCAAATCTTGATCAAGTTTCAAAAAAAAACGCAATCATTGAGAACCAATTTAACATTTAGTCGTGGCGCAAATAGAAATTATCAACCAAGATATTACGAAGCAAGAACAAATGAGAAAAACTGCTGTAGTTGCGGATTCTTTCATGATAATTATTATAAATTACGCTCCCCGGAGAATAAACAAATCTGCAAACAATGCAATAAACAAAAATAATTCGATCGAATTTGCAGAAAAGTTCTCAAACATCAATCAAAACCCTTCATCTGTAAAATGTCAGAGAATTACTAGATACAACTGCAGAATCTCCAGTTTTGATTTTGCTCAACGAGTCAAAAATTAACGAAAAGTATAGGTCAGACACATTGGACTCAGATGACTTCAACGTACTCTACGTACACGACAACTCAGAAATGGATCCAAGAATTTTAAAGATTATGCCTGGAAATGTAGGGATAGAAGTTTTGGCTGATTCTGGAGGCCCGTAAACGATATTAATCGAAAGTTTGGCTAACGAATTATTACAATCTTGTCACAAAAGGCTTTGGAACGGACAAGATAAAATAGTGCTCAAAACGTTCTCAAAGGACCCTATCGGATCTTCACTAAAAAGTAAAGTTAAGTCGAATGGGTGGCAAGTACAGTCTTGGGAAATCATAGTGGTATCCAATGGGCCTAAACCACTAATTTGAAGAGACAGGTTTCCATAAAAAGGACTAAAACTAATCCAGAAACAAATTAGGTCAATTTTTGCTATTGCGAAATTATTCCCTACAAAATTAAAAATTAGCTAAACATTTCCTAACCTAATTATGCGCCTAGGAGATTAAAGAATTACACATCTAGACAAAAGCCCACAGTATAACATCAAAAAGGTTGACGCATTCCAACTCATCTGGAGAGCCGAGATACAAAAACAAACATCTGAAAGTCATATGGAGAAATTAATCAATTGACCGGATCATTTCTTTATGTTGCGAATTGTAGTAACAGTAAAAAAAGATCAATTGATTGAACTCGCCGTCCATAAAAACAATTATAAGAAGCCAAACATCAAGGTCCTTACGGACAACCTTGGAAACGCTATCAGCAAAGCCAAGGAAAGTGAAGTATGGTTCAGTACCATTGATTTTAAATACGCATACAGTCAACTTAGTTTAGATTCAGAATAAATTTCCCAATTTGTCACTTCGCAAAACAAAAAATAAACTGGCTCCAATTTCACATATCAAAAGAATATATAAAACCACTGACTTATAAAACTAAAGCAATTTTAGAACTGAAAGATCTAACAACATTTAAACAAATCCGATCGTTTACGTTTTCGGTACATCATGTTACAAAATTTGTTCCCAAACTGGCAAAATTGTGTTATTCATTTAAAAATTTACTAAATAAGGGAAACAAATTCGCGTGGCCAAATACTCATCAAGATCGCTCGCTTCGAAAAGATTAAAAAAGAGAAAACAAATGTTGTTGCCGAAAATGCCCACTTCAATCCAAAGTTGAACACACGAGGCAGATGTGATGCCTCAAGCAAACGTTACCTTACGGAAATTCATTCACAGTGGTAACTGATCATCGAGCATTACTTTCAGTATTACAACCATACCCAGTGAACAAAACAAATTAAAGTTGTCTGGCACGCTGGATAGACAATCTCATCCCGTTTAATTTCATTATTCAACATTTGCCCGGCACTAATATGGGTTTTTTTCGGTTAAATGTCACGTTTCCTCTCCGGAGATGCACATAAGGTACGAATTCTTTGTATGGCAAAGAATTCGTAGTAGCAAAAATCAACTTGATAAAAAATTTGGTAATAGACATCCTTCGGCATAGCAGACCTAAATATGTGAAGTTAATTAGTTCCCCCAATTAGTCTTTATTTTTTGATATAAACCGTGATATTTAAAAAAATAGTTCAAGAATCTTGGATGGGACAGCGTAGGTCTTCCATTTTGCTTGCAAGTCTGTCAAATCACCCGAAATCTGATATTAGGAAGCAAATCTCTACAATGGGAACATGCCATAACCATAGCTTCTGGTTGACCAATAGCCTGACCAATGTTAGCTGCAATGCTCGTACCACGTAAAAGTTTTGGACGCAAAAAAAGCGGCCAAAGTCACCTAAAAAGAGCAATGTTTCTCATTATAACAGTCTGAAATGTGGGGAATAATATGAAAAAGTGCAGCTCAGAACTGGTCGCTGTGGCCTAATGCTGTTCCGCTGCGATTACGAAGAAACCACATTTAATTTATTATTGTACCTCTATCCATTGAAAACTAACATAATTTACCTAATATCTGATGAGCGCAAACAGAATGATACATTTTAAAAAGTTCAACGTCAACGGGACATAGGGGTTGTAATTTCTGAAAATTTCTCATCTCTTTGGGTAAAATCGCCCATCTTTTGTGTTTTCAGAAAGTTTTTTCAGGAACCATTTGGCTTTGTCTAGGGACTGATTTTTGCTCTCTGTATAAAAATTTCAGAACAATTCTCGATATATAAATTACTTACATGCTGTCACTGTCTGCCAAACGTACGCAGAACAAGTGCAACAAAATTATAATCATACTGAAATAATCGACAATTTTTATCTGATTGTCTGATTGACTGAAATTTTTATCTGAAGTCAATCAGTTTCTCGTTTGAGTTTTATTTTGCTCATGTAATTAATCATTGTGTTGTTGTATCATGTAATTAATCATTGTTGTATATGAATTTTGATGTTGGTTGGTGAATTTTATTTACAAATATCGGATTATTGCCGTGAAGAGATGCAGAACAGCTCACATTTGGCCCTCACTGTTGATAACATCGCGGGACTGTTTTAAGGGAT
Organism: Convolutriloba macropyga; assembly: GCF_964194025.1. Classification (NCBI taxonomy): domain Eukaryota; kingdom Metazoa; phylum Xenacoelomorpha; order Acoela; family Convolutidae; genus Convolutriloba; species Convolutriloba macropyga. The sequence continues at coordinate 74,286,371 of NC_134470.1, forward strand.
TACAAAGTATTATCGAGCTCCTGCATTTTGTGTTATCTTGAAACCCTGTAGTTGATTGGAGACAATTAAATTTGGCAAAAATAATTATACGAGTCAACGAAAAATAAACTTACTTTACGGTGAAGCTTTCAAAACTGGATTCTCCGGAAATTTTTCCTGAGACTAATTCCAGCCTTGAGTTATAAAAGGGCAACTTTTAAGAATTACAAAGAAGAAAGTGAAGTACAATGCAATAAACTGGCGTAGCAGTTATTTGCAAAAATTGTGATGAACAAAACAAGCAGTTATAAAAAAAACCCTGATAAATGTAGGTTGCCACCGAAAAAAATTTCTACATTATGACAAAGGTTACCCAGGATGAAGTCCGCGACCCAAGACAGGTAATGGCCAGACCGACCATACCCAAGACAGGCATTGGCCAGACTGACCATACCCAAAGATAGGTATTGGCCAGACCGAACAGACTTTGGCCACCATTGGCCAGACTGAACAGACTTTGGCCACCATTGGCCAGACTGACCAGACATTGTCCAGACCATTGGGCAGACCAAACAAACCCTAGGCCAGACCGTTGTCCAGACCATCGGCCAGACCGTTGTCCAGACCAATGGTCAGACCGAACAGACCCTAGGCCAGACCATTCTCCAGACCGTAGGCCAGACCATTGTCCAGACTAATGGCCAGCGCGAACAGACCTTAGGCCAGACCAATGTCCAGACCGTAGGCCAGACCGTTTTCCAGACGATTGGCCAGACTGAACAGACAGGACAGACCGTCCCCAAGTCGAGGTGTGCGTTAATGATCAGACCCATCCAGACTAAAATTGGTCATGATCAGACCCATCGAGACGGTAATCTGCCATGATCAGACTTTAGATCGTTTTTCATACGTGCTCGTTTTTAACTCGTATTTTTTGTTGCCACGATCAGACCCATCCAGACCATAATTAGCCATGAACAGACTTTACTTCGTTTTTAGAAATTGTGTTCGTCTTTGTGTCTGATCATGATCAGACTTCAGCAAAAAAAAAACATGTTCGGGCATAAATTCCCTTGAAAAATTCTCTGCTCGACCCGTGAAAAGTCTTTGGTTGCACCTTATTTAGGAAGCCCAACGACTGGGTAATTTTGGTGAGTTATGACCCCCTCCTTCTACTAGACTATTTGGGGCATAATTCTAGCTCTGGACTAGGGCACTTAGTTGCTTTAGTTGTTTTTACTGCAATTTTCTTCAATAATGTTAATATTAATCGTCCAGGTTCTTTTTCTACCGCGGAACAAATCTTTATCTCTTTTTACATAGTGGAAAAATTGAAAAAAACGTAACCTTTTCACCTTCATCTCATTTTACAGAGTGTAAGATGGACTTCCAATCCATTCTTTCGTTCTGAATGGCGGGTTAAGGGTGCATCATCGGCCCGAATAATCGATTCCTGCTAATGATACATAATATTGCAGCAACAGGTAACTGATAACCTCTCGAAAAATGTTTTAGTTAGTTCTGAAATGACAACTTATCCCTGAGTTTTCTCTTTTTGCCGAATTGCGGTCATCTTTTTCTGAATTCCGAAAAAAGACCTGTACATCCATGTCCAATTGGCGATGTGACCAAGAACGAACCAAGTTTAGTTACGTTTGTAAAAAACAGCAAACAATCGAAGCGACATTTATTGTACTTTTATTGACTTTTGATTGGCCTCGAGCTTACTATGGAGAAATAATTGTGAGTCATTTGTCTTTTTATGAAAATTTTTGCTGGACCTTTTTTACGTCTGATTTTTTGAAACGTGGGCAGTTAACTTCTAAACGCCAAACAAGTGTGCGCCAGAAATTGTTTCTTTTTCCATTTTAAATCATTAAAAACAAGCTTAATTTCAAGCCATTTATTGAACTAATTGCGCCCCTGCAACCCCCTTCGCCCACATCCGATTACTGCAAGCTACAATAAACTAGACCCCCTTACCCCTCAATCATACAAGCGCAATTTTACCGAGCAGATGTTAGTCGGTTATTTTATAAAACACGGACCGAACTTAGAGTTTGCGTCTTAGAGTAAACTAAGAGTGTCACTCAGCGTTTTTCAACTCAAAGGTGAAATGCTTTTGATAGTTACCCTGATTGGTCAAAGAACACTTGAGGGACTATGAAACATTGTTTTCATTTTTTTATACCAGCAATTTCCTCAAACAACTCAAAATTTACCTTCGTTCTGTCTCTGGATTGTCTCGACTCATGTTCCCCGGCAAGGTTTTCAGAACTTACCCTGATATCAGACCATATTAGGAAACACACAAACAAACGTGCAAAGCTGAAAAAAATCATTCTCGCAGATGTGCGGATGCTCTGGCATTATGCCAGTATCTGTGGTATGATGATAGCAAAAAATGGCTGGAGGGAATAGTTAAAATGCACGGTATGATGATAGGAGCAAATTTTCGGACTTCGCCTGATAATGGGGCTTAATCAAGATTATGATCCCAATATCAAGCCAAAATCTGGACTTATAGAAACCGGGGTGAGTTGCTCGAAATTTGATGCCAAAATTATCGTCTGAGGGTGCACCCTCGCAGATCATAAATACAAGGTCTGGACTATACGTTTTGTCGAGCAGTTTCTCATCATAAGCGCGCTATAACGAATCATGAGACAAAATAATCGAATCGTAGTCCCGATGCGTCTAAATAATTCACGCAAATTTGAATCATGCAAATCATGAACCTGCAATATTGAGGCATAAATGCAACAAAAAATTGACGCGATAAATTGATTCATAATCTGATCAAAGCTGAGTCATAGCCTCAAAAAACAATTGTTACTTTTTTATTAATTATTTGCAAGCTAACTAGGTTAAATAGTTCACTTTACACATGAGCTGCAACTTAAAGCAAGCAACATTAAAACTTGTGACAAAAAGTTTGTTTTATATTAGGTTTACAAAATAAGTCTTCGTTTTTTGTAATTTTTTTTCACTTTTGCCGTTTATCAAGTTTCTATCGAGTTTTTTAGGCATTTTACGAAACTAATAAAAAATAAAAAAAACGTTTTTGTTCTATGATTGGCATTTCGCCTGTTATCATTGAGAGATCGGAGTTTTTCCAGTTAAGTACCTCTTATGGACAATGTGGCAAAAAAGGTTAAATTATAATGAAAAAAAAGTTTTGTTGTAGTTTAAGCATGTAATGAAATTTTATCTGGTCATGGTCTTGCATTTTAAACTGTCTGGATTGTCAACTCATAGTCGCACATTCTTCCACTGTATGTTATTTTGGATCATATATGTCTTAAATTGCACTCTTTCGATCATAGGCGCACATTTTCGAAACATCTGAACTTCTTGTATGATTGTCTGGTTTTGAAATTTCGTTTCATTTTGGCCAAACATCTGATTATAGATGCACAGTTTCGACTTGTCGCAACTTTGCCTCATAGTCGCCAAAATTTTACATATTCCCCCAAGTTCGAAAAAGATATTCGTTCTGTTGGATTATTTCGTGGTATTTCGCGTTAACACGCGTTATTTTGAGTCATGATTAAATTTTTGTCTGGACCATTCAATCATGGCCAATTTGAATCTTGATAAATTGGATTGTATCTCGATCATCTCATCCCGGGTAGGTCAACGTCTGAGGAACCGAAAGATCTGAACAGTGGGAAGCGTCTGCTCATGATCCCATGACAGGGTAGAGTGAGGGAAGACATGTCTAATAATGCGAAACAATTTGGTTAACTTTAGCTTCGGTGTTGCACTCGCGTCAGAACGCTCCGCCTAAAATACATAACGTTGCCGATGTCTGAAAAATCAGGTATATAGAATCGGTTTTGTTGGGCTTTTCACGATCAATTTTGTACACTAGAGCTGTAAGTGTGTGTGAAAATGAGTGCCACTAAACTAATTGACTTCAGATTTGCTTAAGATTGCCGTTTTCCCGCGGATACAAAATCCAATAACCGAAATGAAAAAATATTTGGTGATTAATTTGAGAAATTTCCCTCTTGATACTAATAGTTGATTTAAAAGACAATGAATAGATTTGCAATTATTTATAGCACTGTTTACAACAACAATTAAGTTTTTGAATTTGGCCTCTAGTAATAGCTAACAAAATGTTTTAGCCTAATTGCTTTCTTAAATTGTTTTTGTTTCCACAAAACGCGAAATTTATTAAAGTTTATTTTTTGAACATTGGCCACGTAATTAAAACTTTAACGGCTGCTCAACTTTGCAAAAAATGAGTGTAGTTGGGATCAATGCAATTAATTGATAAATTTTATAGTTATGTAACTTTGTTCGAATTGTAGGATGCAGGAAATTTTCAAGTAGATACTGCGAGTAAGTTAGATGATTTAGGTCAACTTAGACAAGTTAATTAGGCGTTTGAAACAAGCGTTCATTTATAAAGGGTTTTCGAATCGAAGGCACCAGAGAGGGGAGTTGAGTAATATATATTAAACAAATAAATTAATGAACTAAAGCAAATTGAGCTGTCAAATTATTTCGATTAATAAGCAAAGTTGTATTTGTGCATCAGGCCAAAGTCGAAATGAGTCATTTAAATTTAGAAGTAAACTAGAGATCGAACATTTGAAATGAACTCGATACTTTGAACGAAATTGGAATTTAATTTGAAGAAACTAAAAATGCGATTTCAAGTTTGCAAAATAATTGACACCCCCACACCTGGTACACTCAACTTTTTAAGCTAAAATCATCATTGGACTCTGAAATTTTGTGGGGATGTTCCCGTAATGATTGCCAATATTTTATAGGATGCGCGACCGGTTACAATATTTCCATCTGTGTTAGCATAGTTGAGTTTTTCGATTTAGAGTAAATAGAAAGGCAATTTATCTGTTTCTCAAAATACCACCTAGCAGATCTAAACCGCACCCTCATGTAGAGTTATATTCAGCGAACGTTTACCAAATTTTAATGTCAGGTACACCCAATGGTCCTTTCAGTCTGGTATACCTTTGGGCCAATCCGACCACCAAACACCGAGCTATTAATACCGGAAGTAGGGTGATTTGAAGGTTTTCGATATTTTGAATGGAAAAATGCCTGTTTGAGTATGATATAAAGCTATTTAAGGGTTGCAATGGGTATCAAGTTTAGAGTATTGTATCAGATGATCATGGGAAGGGTTAAGGAAGTTGTGGGAGAAATTTATTAGCGTTTCGAATTAAGAATAGCCAGTTTTCACTAAAAATGGTTAACATTGAAACAGAATTAGCAGTTTCTCGAAAATTTGAAGTCGTATTGTCCTGAAAAATGGGGGATAGACATATTTGGGTACGAGGAATCCGATTTTAATGTCAGATTTGACCCACACCAATCTGCACGGGACTAGCGCACGCCCGTGCTGCGAAACGTAAAATTTGAATTCCTCGTGGAGTATTGGTAGCAGCCTTAAGATTTTTGGAGGGTTATTGTAACTTTTTAAGGGCTTTCTATTGGTGCAATTTTTAACTTCCGGGTGGGACCTGAAGTTGGTGATTCGGGATAACACGAGTGCCGAAAACCAAAAATTGGCCTTTTTGAGCAGTCGAATGACTTTGGAATGGTAAAAATATGATAACCCAGGACAGGTAGTAATACCCACCCCGCTCACTTTTGACGCAATCGGTTTTTTAGGGCTTCGGCACCAACGACACGTGAAAAATATTCAAATTGCAAACGACTCGCAACGGCTGATCCGAATGTCAAGAAACTTGGCAGTCAGGTTGGTGGCACCATATATATACTAGAAACTTTCATCCGAACACGTTTTGACCAGTACTTCGCGAGTTATTGTGTTTGGATTTTTGGGGTCATCCGGCAGGTCGACGGAAAGTGTACGCAGTCCTTGCTCGCGTTCCATTTAGAATTAGGGGATAAAAATTTGTGAGTAGGTGCAAGTATGGGAGAACTTTTCATGACAAAAATTAGTTTTATCAATTTGACCCTTCATCTGGACGATTGAACCCTAACTGACCCCTAGAGGTCAAATTGTGAGCTTTTAGGAAGATTAGAGTTTTCGGCAATTTTTAACTGGGGATTTGCATGAAATGTTGTGAAAACTCAGAATTACAATTGGTCTTTGGTTTAGGGTTGAGTTTATTCCTTTACTCAACACATGATTTTTGACAGGGATTGATGGCAGCTAGTTAATTTGATAGCGGAAATAGAGGAATAAGATCTCTCCAGAGCAACGTTCAAAGTTTACTAAGCAAATACTGATTGACATTTCAAATGAATCTATGAGATAAAGCGGAGTGAATTTGTTTACATGAGAGTCCAAAGGTCGTTTGCTTAAGATAAGGAGGAAGTAGAACAATAATTGGTGGCAGTTGAATGACAGAGCATAATTTGCTAATGGTTTGCTGGTATAGCAAACAAAGCCCTCCAACAAAATGTGACAAATTTGAAGTGTAGGTTGCAAAATTTATTTAAGAGATTAAGTTTTGTTTGCTTAAGATAAGTGGGTATTTGTTGAGTATAAAATGAAGTGATGAGATTTTCGCACAACCGAGAGAAAGTAGTTGGTTTAGTGGGACTAAATTTTAAAAAAGATAGTGTGAAAAGCAAAGAAGAGATTGAAGGTGAGACTGAAGTCTGGAAGTTTGTAAATGCAGGCCATTGGGGATACTGTGAGTATTTTTGATTTAGTTCATTTGGGAAGTGAATCGTGGATGTTGTTTTTATTATTGTTTTAATTACTATTATAAATTGTCTTAAATTTGTCCTTTCCATTGACGTGCAAGTAATTTTCTTACCTTTGTTATCCAATTAAATAGAATTGATTATACGAGCCCCGTTCTGAATAAACTTATTTCAAGGCAATCTAACTTGCAACAGCATACAAGAGTGGAAGAGGGGAAATAGCAGAGTAACAAGGTAACGCTTCACCAATTCAAAACCTTTTGTTTGTTTTATTTGATCGATGGACGACAGAGTCCCCTCACTGTTGAGCCTAGCAGAAATTCAGAAGACGACAGTGGCTCTCCTGGGTGGTCTTTGTTTCTTTGCTACTTTTTGCTGAAAACTAATTTCCAATTAGTTGGAGAGCGTCCGAAAGGTGATTTGGGTTACCAATAATTATTTACCCTTTAATTATTTCCTTCACCAGGCTACAAAGTTTGGGAAGATTGGCGTGAACATTATTTGGGCACTTTCATGAAGCTGGGATGGACGGAAGAAGAGATGATGAAGTGGTTGTCGACTCCAGGGAAGCAAGCATGGACACTGACAGAAACGCTGTATCAGTTTGACATCCGATTGACCGACAATTTTTTTTTTGTGAGCAAAGCTACAATTTGTTTGTTCGGAGAAAGCGGGAAGTAAGGCGGAATTCATTAAAACCAGTGATACTGTGGTTCAGAGAACGCGACAGCTATGTTCTCAAATGCAGGTGATTGATAAAAATAGAATCGTTGACACTTCTTTAATGGATGAATTTCGGCAACCCGGCAAACTTTCTGAGGTGTTTCACATTGGGTCCTGCTGTGGTGTGTCAAAAAAGGAACTTTCAGTAAAAATCTGTTTGGAGAACTGGAACATACGAGAATTTTTGAGAGTGGTAGTAGAATAAAATTTCCAGGTTACGGCGATGAAGTGCAAACTAGAACTGAGGTCGAGTTTATGAGTGAAATTCGTGGTCAAATGAATCAGGAAATGTATCGAGCAGCGCTAAGCGCATATGAAAACAGTGGCTTCAGAGAATTTTGCGACAGAAAAAGAAATCATTGAGCGGAGTGTTGAGACTTGTGGACCAGATGAGCATCATGCTTTGGAAAAGGATTATGTATTGTCACCAGACACTGAGAAGCTAAGCGATGAACAGTGAGATAATGACTATTTGTTTGAAGATATTTCGGAAACAGTTTTTTCGGAGGTAGAGGAACTTGATGTCTAAGATGCGAAAAGCAAGACAAAACTTGCCTCGAGTTTGAACTCAATAGCATGCGACAATGTAACTGCAATAGCGAGCAGTTTGGGCGTTGGTGTCGAAGCTAGCAGAAACGATATGTTGGGAGCCTGGACCTTGATGGAGTTAAAGACAGGAGGTTCGAATTAGAAGTTCTGCAATGCAACACACGTGGCTGATGAGACACAAATGGGTACAACTGAGTGCACTGTGAACACCCAGGAGAATTGGACATGTTCAGGACGAATTGATTGGCAGCTGGTATCTGAAACAATCTGAAGGGTCAAAACTGAAGGGTATCTGAAGGGTCAAAACGATAAAGCAGCAGGTGACCGATGTAATTTTGCACAGTTGGGAAAAGAGCTGGAGGAATGTGAGCAATTGCAATTGAAGGAAAGCCGGCTTAATGGTAGTGTTTCGGTTGAACCAGCGAATGAGCACCAAGGGGAAAGTGCTACATTTGACAGAACAGCGAAATCTGATCAGAAGTCAATGACTACAGTGTTGCACAGTTGGATTCATGATGATCAACAGTCTAGGAGGAAGGAATCTAGCGGTTTTTTTTCGATGGAAGTTGAGCAGAAAGTGGAGAAAAAGATTATATCGCGATTTCCAGAGATTGCAAAGCTGTTGCTGGAGAGCCGACCGTTGAGCCGCAAGGAGAGTTGGAGCCGTTTGGAAGCATCAGGACAGCAGTCATGGCAGGATTACAGGAGAAATGGCAGCTACGGTGGAAAAAGAGGTGGACATCTATTCAAGCATCAGAGGAAGAAGGTTTTCATGTACAGGTGCACGAGTGTATGACGAGAGTGACGTTAACAACTAGGAACGTGAATTTTGATTTCCTCGTGGAGTATTGGTAGCAGCCTTATGATTTAGTGGGTTATTGTAACTTTTGGCCTTAAATTGGCCGGAAATTGGCCAGAAATTGGCCGGAAATTGGCCTTTTTGAGCAGTCGAATGATTTTGGAGAGATGCGGGCCAGACATCTTATTAAAGATGCACAGTATCAACTTGTCGCAATTTTGCGTCATAGTCGCGAATATTTTACATATTCCCCCAAGGTTGAAAAAAATATTCGTTTTGTTGGGTTATTTCGTGGTATTTTGCGTTAACACGCGTTTTTTTTGAGTCAAGATTAAATTTTTGCCTTGACCATTCAATCATGGCCAGTTTGAATCTTGATAAATTGGTTCGTATTTCGATCATCCCATCCCGAGTAGTTCAACGTCTGAGGAACCGAAAGATCTGAACAGTGGGAAGCGTCTGCTTATGATCCCATGACAGGGTAGAGTGAGGGAAGACATGTCTAATAATGCGAAACAATTTGGTTATTTTTAGCTTCGGTTTTGCACTCGCGTCAGAAAGCTCCGCCTAAAATACATTACGTTGCCGATGTCTGAAAAATCAAGTATATAGAATCGGTTTTGTTGGGCTTTGCACGATAAATTTTGTACACTAGAGCTGTAAGCGTGTGTGAAAACGAGTGCCACTAAAAAAATTGACTTCAGATTTGCTTAAGATTGCCGTTTTCCCGCGGATACAAAATCCAATTACAGAAATGAAAAAATATTTGGTGATTAATTTGAGAAATTTCCCTCTTGATACTAATAGTTGATTTAAAAGACAATGAATAGATTTGCAATTATTTATAGCACTGTTTACAACAACAATTAAGTTTTTGAATTTGGCCTCTAGTAATAGCTAACAAAATGTTTTAGCCTAATTGCTTTCTTAAATTGTTTTTGTTTCCACAAAACGCGAAATTTATTAAAGTTTATTTTTTGAACATTGGCCACGTAATTAAAACTTTAACGGCTGCTCAACTTTGCAAAAAACTACTGTAGTTGGGATCAATGCAAGTAATTGATAAATATTATAGTTATGTAACTTTGTCCGAATTATAGGATGCAGGAACCTTTCAAGTAGATACTGCGAGTAAGTTAGATGATTTAGGTCAACTTAGACAAGTTAATTAGGTGTTTGAAATAAGCGTTCTTTCATGAAGGGTTTTTGGTTCGAACGCACCAGAGAGGGGATTTGAATGATATATCTTAAGCAAACAAATTAATGGACAAAAGCAAATTGAGCTGTCAAATTATTTCAATTAATTAGCAAAGATGTATTTGTGCAACAGGCTAAAGTCAAAATGAGTGATTTAAATTTAGAAGTAAACTGGAGAGCAAACATTTGAAGTGAAATAGATACTTTGAACAAAATTGGATATTCAGTTTTACGTAACTAAAAGTGCGATTGCAAATGTGCAAAATAGTTGGCACCTCCAATCCTGGTACACTCAACTCTTTAAGCTATAATCATCATTGGACTCTGAAAATTTTTGGTGATGTTCCCGTAATGATTATCCATATATTATGGGGATGCGTGGCCGGTTAAAATTTTTCGATCTGGGTAAGTTAAGTAGAGTTTTTTGATTGAAAGTAAATAAAATGGCAATTTATAAGTTTCTCAAAATACCACCTAGCAGATCTATACCGCACCGCCCTGTAGAGCTGTATTCAGCGGACAGTTATCAAATTTTAATATCAGTTACACCCGATGGTCCTTTTAGACTGGTATAACTTTTGGGTCAATCCTACCACCAAACACCGAGCTATTAACACCGGAAATAGGGTGATTTGAAGGTTTTCGATATTTTGAATTGCAAAATGACTGTTTTGGTATGAAATAAGGCTAGTTAAGGGTTGCAATGGGTATCAATTCTAGAGTATTGTTTCAGATGATCATGGGAAGGGTTAAGGAAGCTGTGAGAGAAATTTATTAGCGTTTTGAAATAAGAATAGTAAGTTTTCACTAAAAATAGTTCACATTGAAACGGAATTAGCAATGTCTCGAATAGTCGAAGTCGGATTGATCTGAAAATTGGGGGAAAGACTAATTTGGGTACGAGGATTTTATTGTCAGATTTGACCCCACACCAACCTGCACGGGAATAGTGCACGCCCGTGCTGCGGAGCGTAAAATTTGAATAGCTTATGGAGTATTGGTAGCAGCCTTATGGTTTTTGGAGGGTTATTGTAACTTTTTCAGGGCTTTCAATTGGTGCTAGTTTTAGATTCTGGGTGGGAACCGAAGTCGGTGCTTCGGGATAACCCGAGTGCGGAAAACCGGAAATTGGGCTTTTTGAGCGGCCGAAAGATTTTGGAATGGTAAAAATATGATAACCCAGGACAGTTAGTAATACCCAAATGGCTCAATTTTGACGCGCTCGGGTTTTTTGGGTTCGAGCATCCACGACTCGTTAAAAATATTCAAATTGCAAACGACTCGCAACGGCTGATCCGAAAGTCAAGAAACTTGGCAAGCTGTTTGGTGTCACCCTAAATTTACTAGAAATTTTCATCCGAACACGTTTTGACCAATAAATCCCGAGTTATTAATTTTGGATTTTTGGGGTCATCCGGGAGGTCGATGGAAAGTGTGCCCAGTCCTTGCTCGCGTTCTATTGGGAGTTAGCGTATAAAAATTTTCAGTAGGTGCAACTATGGGAGAATTTTTCATGACAATAATTAGTTTTTATCAATTTGACCCTTCATCTTGGACGATTGACCCCTAATTGAGCATTAGAGATCAAATTGTGAGCTTTTAGGAAGATTAGAGCTTTCTCGGTTTTTAACTGGGGAATTGCATCAAATGTTGTGAAAACAAAGAATTACAATTAGTCTTTGGTTTAGTGTTGTAGTTATTTATTCAACAGATGATTTTTGACAGGGATTGATGGCAGCTAGTTAATTTGATAGCGGAAATAGAGGAATAAGAACTTTTCAGAGCAACGTTCAAAGTTCACTAAGCAAACACTGATTGACATGTCAAGTGAATGTATGAGATAAAGCGGAGTGGATCTGTTTACACAAGAGTCCAAAGGTTGTTTACTTAAGATAAGGAGGAAGTTGAACAATAGTTTGGTAGCAGTTGAATGACAGAGCATAACTTATATTGGTTTGTTTTCATAGCAAACAAAGCCCTCCAACAGAATGGGACGAATTTGAAGTGTAAATGGAAATGTTTACTTAAGAGATTAAGTTTTGTTTGCTTAAGATAAGTGCGTATCTGTTGAGTATAAATTGAACTGAAGGGATTTTCGCACAACCGAGAGAAAGTAGTTGGTTTAGTGGGACTAAAGTTTAAAAAAGATAGTGTGAAAAGCAAAGAAGAGATTGAAAGTGAGACTGAAGTCTGGAAGTTTGTAAATGCAAGACCAGTTGGGATACTGTGAGCGATTTTGATTTAGTTTATTTGGGAAGTTAACCGTGGATGTTGTTTTTATTATTATTTTAATTACTATTATAAATTGTCTGAAATTTGTCCTTTCCATTGACGGTACTTTTCTTACATTTGCTATCCAAATAACTAAGTTGATATTACGAGCCCCATTGTGAATAAACTTATTTCAAGGTAATCTAACTTGCAACAGCATACAAGAGTGGAAGAGGGGAAATAGCAGAGTAACAAAGTAACTCTTGCTTCACTATTTCAAATCCTTCGATTTATTTTAATTGATTGATATTCTGAGCGACAGAGTCCCCTCACTGTTGAGCCTAGCAGAAATTCAAAAGACGACACGAATGTCAGTTTTTCGATTATTCTATTGTATTTTTTTTATTTAGGTTTTCGAAATCAATAAAAATGTCAACATCAGAAGAGTTGCAAGAAACGTTTGAAGTTTAAAATTGCTTTTTTGCGGGTAAACGAAAATGACCGAGATTTTGAATGCTTTGAAATCATTAATTAACTGAACTAACATCAATTGAAAGAACAATTTTGAAGTAGTTCATGTTTATTTTAATCTGTGAGCTCCATGTTTGTCTTTCAATCATATAGAAGGTGACTCTGAGACGTCTTTGAATTAATTTTGTTTTTAAATAAAATCAATCATAGCACTTTACAAACGCTCTTTTAAAAAATAAACTTTCAGATGTTTTTTTCGTTCTTCTTTTCGATTTTTGCTAACATTCGTTTTGAGTTTAAGACCATTATTAGGACATCTCCTGAAAAATTGTTAGTTATTGTTCTGTTAGACGTGTATTTTACATATAAAATTTTTCTCAACGTTTTCAACAGTGAGTCGTTGAGATATGATGTGGTGGGACTGTTCAAAAAAAAAATTGATCGGAAATGTTTGACATTACTATTATGAACGCTGCAGTTACGCTTGTCTCGCCAATACCATTTTCAATAGAAATAAACTCAAATTTGTTAAAATTCTGCCAGATTTCAATTTTACTGAAATGCAAGATAAAGTGTGGTACAATAGTACATTTTTAGTTTGAGATTATTATTTGGTGTAACTAATTTGGTTCATTTTCTGCTTAACTTAATTTAGTTCATTTCATCTACTTTTAATTTGTTCATCCATTTAGTTTAATTGTGAAGATCAAATCTTATGATTTCATACTTGTAAATTTGTTTACATCCTGTGCATGATCTTTTGTCTGTTCACCTTGTCTCGTGATTGTAAGTTGCCGCATTTAGTAATGTTACCTTATGAACAAATTGTTAAGCAGTTTTGTTAATTTTGTCTAATTTCATTCTTCTCAATTTCGTAATTCAAAATAGTTGACTCTCTCTCTTAACTAGAATCTGATTCACCAAAGTCTAAATTCAGACGCATCAAAATTTTGGTATCTTTCGCTGAGCGAAATACTCTACAAATAATTGAACGCGAATTCGCTCCGCCAATTCAACCTAAATACTGTAACTCAAATAGTCAATTCTAAATAACGAAATAAAGCATTAAACCGCTCCGCCAAATCACCCTTAAATTGGCCGAAGTAAAGAAAACTAATTGGCACCACGAAACAACTCAAACCTACAGATTGTAAATCTGTACGACATGTCGCAGTCAGCTCGAGAATCGAGAAAAACACCGTTGCCGATAGAGCCATTTTGGGAACGACCAACTTCAGACCCACCAATCAGATGGGAGAAATGGAGAATTCAACTAAAACTAGCGATTCGCGCTCGCGAGAATATCACTATAGACACATTGCTACAACCCAAACCATCGACAGTTCGTCTGCCAGTGGAACCGAAGTACGAGATGCCGATTGACGACACAACCGAGGAAGCAGAGAGAGAGAGAGAGAGAGCGTAGAATAAGAAACAACCAGCTGAAGTTGCAATGGGAACTAAAATGTCAAAAGATAACAGAAGCGGGAATACTATGCGGGGAGCGTCCATGGAATTTGTGTGATCAGAAATGCGTATCTCTAATGTACCTAAGTATTGGTACTGAAGGAAGACGACTACTAACACAAAAATTCCCGCACGACAATATTTACGATTTGACTACCCTCAAACTCTGGGAAATGATGGAGATTGCCTTTATCCGCCCAAGAAACATCACATTTGATCAATTTGCGTTCTTCTCTCGAAAGCAAAAGAAGGGCGAAACTGTAGATTAATTCTACAGCATCTTGAAAGAGCTGGCTGAAAATTGCGACTTTGAAAACCGCGAAGAAGCCATCATCAGGGACATTTTCATCACTAACATGCTGGATGATGACATTCAGCGAGAGCTTCTACGGGACACAGTTGAACCGGAGAGGGCACTCAGCATTGCAGTCAACATGGAAATGGGTAATCAGAATCAGCAAAGAATTTCATCTAATAACGGAGCAACTGGCAGTACGGTGAACGCAATACAACGATTCAATCGATTTCGCGGCGCGGGAGTACGGGGAACTCAATCAAGCAGAACAGTCACAAACCGTGCATCCGTTGGACAATGCAGTGGTTGTGGTCAAGTCTGGACACCTACAAATCGTCAGGTTTGCCCCACAATGGGTAAGAAATGTAACCACTGTGGTTTGCAAAACCATTTCGCTAAGGTATGTCGTCGAAGACTTAATACTACAAGAAACACTCAACAAACCAATCGCATTAACACTGTAGATACGGCAGAAACGTCTAATCAAAACTGTAGTCAGGAAAGTCTGAACGTCAATTATATCAATTATAATGAGCAAATCAACTCAGACTATGATTCTTCGGATGATAATTACGTTGCCACAGTTGAAATGAAAATATGAGTTCACCAAATTTGACACTGAAAAATTTGTCATTAACAATCGGAAACACAAACTGTGATTTACTTCTAGACTCCGGTAGTGGTTGTACCATCATTAATATGTCGCTTACAAGAGAAATAATATTCAATTGTGCTCAATCACAATGGTCGGAGAAAAGACCATTGGAATTGAAGTCATTTTCTAACGATATCGTTCAACCCCTTGGCACTTTGAAAACGCCGGTAAAATGTAATGATTGGAGCATTCAGAAAGCAAAAATAACAGTTGTAGCCGATGGATTTCGACCAATATTAGGACGAGACCTTTTTGATCAGTTAGGCATCACAATTTCTCAGAAGCCTTGTCCGCAATTAGAAGTTAATAATATAGATCCACTTTGTGCAATCAAGAAATCACTGGCAAAGGAATTTCCTGATTTGATATCCCGAATTGAAAAATCAAAAAATCACACGGTCAATTCAAAATTTCACAAAAATTATCGAGTAATACATCAAAAAGGACGAAAAGTACCCATACACCTCCAAACAAAAGTGAAAATTGAATTAAAAAAACTGTTAAATGAAGGACATATCGAAAAGTTAAACAACTGTTCTGATCAATTTTTCATATCTCCGATTGTCATTACGGTAAAAAAGGACAAGTAAATCAAAATAGCACTCGATTCAAAAATCCTAAACAAAGCTATTCATAAAAACAAGTATCAAATGCCCAATATAGATTCGCTAATTCAAACAATTTCGCAAACACTGTCAACGGCGCCGCAGGAGACTGCTTATTTCACAACTCTTGATTTGCAATACGCTTATAGTCAACTAAAGCTACACAGTTATACGACCCGCCATTGTAACTTTAATATTGTTAGTGGAGATATGACTGGCACATATCGATTTAAAACTGGATTTTACGGCTTAACGGACATGCCAGCTGAGTTCCAAAAAGCTATTGATTGTACTCTTGCCGGTTTGGAAAAAACTTTCTGTTTCTTAGATAATATTTTGATCGTTAGTAGAGGTGGAATCGAAAAACATCTCGACTTGGTACGAAAATGTCTAATAAAACTGGATCAGGAAAACTTACGCATAAATCTTGCAAAATGTCACTTCGCGAAAGAGACGATTGAATGGCTCGGTCATAATATTACACAATCAGGTGTAACCCCACTTTCAAGTAAAATAGATGCAATTGGAAAATTATCGGCACCTACTAATCTTAAAAAACTTCGCTCTTTTATGGGTTCTGTACACCATCTAGGAAAAATTATCCCGAACTTGTCACAATTATGTTACCCCCTACGACCATTGCTTAAGAAAAGTTCGAAATTTCTTTGGATGGAAGAGCACGATAAACAGTTTTCTTTAATAAAAGAACAAATTACGGAAACCACTGAAAATAAACATTTCAACCCGGAATTAGAAACACGAATTAAATGTGAAGCCTCGCGTAAAGCATTGGGATGTGCATTGGAACAACGAACACCTAATGGGTGGCATACAGTAGCATTCGCGTCGCGACTTATGAATTCTGTTGAAGACAGATATAGTATAAACGAACTAGAACTTCTGGGTGTTGTTTGGTCCGTGGAACATTTTAAGTATTATTTATACAGCAAACCTTTTACTGTGATAACTGATCATAGAGCACTTCTCTCAATTATGAGAGAAAATAGATCTAACAAATCATATAATAATAGACTGACACGTTGGGTAGATCGTTTGCTACCATTTGACTTCTCGATTGATCACCTTCCGGGCACAAAAATGGGATTAGTGGATTATATATCTCGCGACCCGCATCAACAAGCTGCTAATATATCCACATATGACGAGCAATTTATTGTAGCTAAATTGGATGTAATTAAACGTAGTGCGAAAAGCTTCTTATTAAATGCCGAAAGTTACGTCGATTTCGCAGCGCGAAATCAATCTACAAAATGCGTCGTAAATAATCCAAATTCCACTAATAACTTATGTAGTGATTTCGCACCGCGAAATCAAGAACATTCTACAAGCACGCAAGTTGACGACTCAATAAGCGAATTAACGATAGATAATTTAAATTCCATCCAAAATCGAGACAACTAACATTCCTCACTCGCTTTTTGCCTTAAACCGACCCACTGAACAGTCACTCTCTAATTTAATTCACATTCAACGAATCGCAACGAAATTCAAGAACGTTTACATGATGTCTCAATCACCTTCTGATGATGAAACGCTGATGACAGTTAAACAATCGACCCCATCGAGAGTACGATTTGCAGAGGAGGGGCCTTCTACAGTCCAAGCGGCACCCGTGACCCCCATAACACCCACTACTGATACAACAGCCACTTCGCCGTCAGTAGACGTTTTATACCTGGACTCATTCAACTTCACGCTCTCCAACGTCTTCTCAAGCTCTCTAATGGCCAGCCTGACAACCAAGGACGCAATCTTGAAAGAGATTCGCGACTGCATTTTGACGGACAATGAAGATAGATGTAGATAAATATCACCCTACATTCATTCCTTCTGGAAGGACTTGCATGTGAAGAATGGGTGTGTCTGCATAGATGACAGAATTGCTCTTCCCCATGCAACTCATCCTGGCACATGGGGATTGACTGATATGGCAACACACGCGTGGTGGCCATATATGCACAGGGACATAGCAACCAAAACAGCAAAGTGCAACCCCTGTGTCAAGATTGGTAAAAATTTAAAACCTATTTACCAGCAAATAAATGGGCACCATTAAAGTTATGTAAATTTCCTAATGAAGAAATTCAAATTGATTTTGGAGGACCCATCTATAATGAAAAAAATTAAGAGATTTATTTTCTTGCATGTATTGATCGATTTTCGAAATTCCCAACAGCAGAAGTATTTGATAGAGCTAATGCAGATAATATTTTAAAGTTTCTTCAAGAATATGTTTTGCTACACGGTATACCCCGCGCAATTAGATTGGATCAAGCTAGATGTCAAACGGGGCATCAAATTAAAACATTTTGTAATCAAAATAACATACAGCTAATCGAGGCGCCAATACACGACCACAGAGCTATTGGTTTGGTTGAAAGACTCATTCAAACAATCAAGAATCGCTTAGCCTGTATTAAAACGGCGGCGCAAAATCAATTTAATATGAAAGCATCAATAAATTCAATAATTTATCAGTTACGAATATGTCGTCAAAAGACTATTGGGATATCACCATTTGAGGCACATTTTCGCAGAAAAACGAATACACCTTTAAGCAATATAACGACTAAACCCGATTCAAAAAGTTTAACTTACAAAAACATTCTTAACAAATATTTAGATTTAGAGACTGTCAGATGGGACCAGCTTATCACAGACGAAAATTGGAGCAATGATGAGCGAAGTGACATTGAAATGGAGGTGAACAAGGACAAACTGGGCAAAGAGGCGATGAAAAGACAAAAGGAGGACCCAAACAAGGAATCGAGATTAATTTCTCATCCAGATGTCGGCCAATCGATACCCAGAACAGAAACATCACTGGAGGTAAAATTGGCTAAAAAGAGACCACGAACAAAACGATCAAAGAAAAGTCTCGACGGCTTATATGACGTTCTAGCACCAGGATCGTCAGTAATTAAAACAAATGAAAACACTTCAGTAATTAAAGAACCGGGCAAGAGAGAAGTAACAATCAGGAATTCCGATCTCGCAAAGTTTGGGACGAAGGCGGAACGAAACACAGATCTGCAGGTATACGCAAACAGACGCCCAAATCATCCCACGGGCAAAACAACTGAGGAACTCATAAACCACCATGCAAAGGAATCCAGGAAAAAGTTAGAAGGTGGAAAAAGAATGAAACATAGAAAAGTGGCAGATGACGTCAGTACAGTGTCGTCAATTCACTCCAATGTTACACGTGCCCTCCGAGTAAGAATGCCAACTAAGCCTAAGAAACAACAGTCAACGGCGCCGCCGAATCAAACTACAGAATCAAATAACGATCTAGCGGTGCCAATGGGATTACCAACTTCAAGTATTGTTATCGCGGAGCCACCAAGCAGACCAAAAAGAAAAGCAGCTACAAAAGCATCAGTAGCGCTACTTCCCTCAAAAAGAAAACGCTCCGCAATATCGACCACAGAATCGGACGAATCTGTGACTCCAATTCAATCTTGCCCTCCCACAACCCCAAGTACTGCAGCAATTGGAAAACAGAGAAGACGACAAAACATTAAGAAACAACAAATTGAAAATAAGTCTATAATCTCGGCCATACAAACTGCCGCAGCACAGTCTAATCAAGAGGAGTCAAACTTTACAGTCGGCCCATGCTCTCCAACAACCTCATATCTAACTCAATTCTACGTCTCTCCCAATTACGAGGAACCAGAGTTGTCGATGACAGTTGGCGAAGCGGAGAGATATTACGAAAGTGAAAGTGATTAATGTGTAAAACTGTTGCATTCAAAACTCTGATTAAAACATTACAGTATTAATTATTTTAACAAGTACATATGACTATTAATATTCTGATAAATAACATGTTATTTATTTTTGCCAAGGGGGAAATGTGGTACAATAGTACATTTTTAGTTTGAGTTTATTATTTGGTGTAACTAATTTGGTTCATTTTCTGTTTAACTTTATTTAGTTCATTTCATCTACTTTTAATTTGTTCATCCATTTAGTTTAGTTTTGAAGATCAAATCTTATGATTTCATACTTGTAAATTTGTTTACATCTTGTGCATGATCTTTTGTCTGTTCACCTTGTCTCGTGATTGTAAGTTGCCGCATTTAGTAATGTTACCTTATGAACAAATTGTTAAGCAGTTTTGTTAATTTTGTCTAATTTCATTCTTCTCAATTTCGTAATTCAAAATAGTTGACTCTCTCTCTTAACTAGAATCTGATTCGCCAAAGTCTAAATTCAGGCGCATCAAAATTTTGGTATCTTTCGCTGAGCGAAATACTCTACAAATAATTGAACGCGAATTCGCTCCGCCAATTCAACCTAAATACTGTAACTCAAATAGTCAATTCTAAATAACAAAATAAAGCATTAAACCGCTCCGCCAATTCACCCTTAAATTGGCCGAAGTAAAGAAAGCTAATTGGCACCACGAAACAACTCAAACCTACAGATTGTAAATCTGTACGACATAAAGAAAACAATTGCTCAAAATTAAATCTAGGTATTTCAAATCGCGCGAACCATCTATTAAAACAGCTAGTAATATTCTTTATTTTCGGCATCAAGGTTTAGTGGCGCTATTTTAGAGTTAATTTGAAATAATGATTACATATGATTCTAAACAGTTCATATTTGATTTTATTAATCAAATATGCATTAATTCCACGAAAATCGGACCAGTTCCAAATTTGCACCAATGACTCGCTCGAGTTCAGAGAGCGAATAGCCGAAGAATACATGATAAGCAAAGATTAATATATGGAGCTGGTATGAGATCACTTACCTCATATATAACTCAAGCATGTAGCCTCAAAAATATTTATCAGAAATCAGCATCATTATTTATTATCTTATATGAGTGTTTCGAAAGGAAGAATTTTTGAACAAAATTGATGACGTTTTGAAAATATTTAAAATTGCTCTTTTTTGCCAATTTAAAAAATTCTCCTCTAGTGTTTTCCCGAAAACTTGAACAATTGTTTACAATTTTTGTAACATTTTTGAATGATTAGCAAGAACCCATTCATTTCCAATATGACCAAATAAAAACACAAGGAAAAATTTTGTTCCTGAAAAAATATCATCAATGATTCTAGTTTATCGGTATGAGGAAAAGAAATTTACAAATCCTTCCGAGATTTTTTTTCATAGTATCGAAAATTTTAAGGCGAAATTTTCTAAACAGCACACATTTGATGATGAAATTCCGGACAAATTTGTTGTTGAACAAGTTTCGATGTTTTATGGGATAAATAAAATTTGTCAAGCCATTCACAAACAAATTTATAATGTCTTGAAAGATGTAATAAGATTTCATGCGACCAAAAACTGCGACCAAAAAAAGACCAGATACGATTCTCTTCAGAAAACTAATTTATTCTAAATTTCATCCAATAAAAGAACAAATTTGAGAATTGAAATCTTTTTAATTCTCAAATTTGTCTCTCCAAAAATAATTTTTGAGATAATAAAATAGACAATATTATGAGCTCCAAAAAGACAAATTGAACAAGCATTAAGCATTCAGGTATTTTTTGACTTTTTGACCAGCAACAGTGGACACATACTGACTGACAGCAGTGGTAGTCTTAAAATTCAATCTGAAATTTTGCTCCAGACGTTTTTTCCTGCACAACAGTTGTAAGATTCATGTCATTTGATTTCAGCTTTTGTAGTTTTTATGAAAAAAAGTAATGAGATTCCTCTGACTATTTCACATATTTCAATTCATAATGAATTCACAGATTTTTGAATTCTTTCTTGCTGCATTTTTTCACAACATCTTTTAAGATAAAATCATATACAGCATTGAGTCTGCCTGATGCATTCTTATAAAATTCTGATAAAAAGGTTATAAGATATTACACCAAAAAACTCTGGAATTTGATGCATTATGGGAGTGTCTTTGTCCTTGCATAACTACCAGAAAATTGCAAAATCCATGTTTAGACCTCGATTTGTAAAAATTCTAGGTGGAGGGGGATAAAATGACCTAGTCAAGGTTTCGATTTAAAGTAGAAAAG
This sequence comes from Convolutriloba macropyga, assembly GCF_964194025.1. Classification (NCBI taxonomy): domain Eukaryota; kingdom Metazoa; phylum Xenacoelomorpha; order Acoela; family Convolutidae; genus Convolutriloba; species Convolutriloba macropyga. The sequence goes on from NC_134470.1 coordinate 74,308,008, forward strand.
TCGTTTTTTGAACGTTTAAAGCCGTTTTTTATGTCGTTTAAAGTAGAATTTTTTAAAAAATTTTTGGTTGTTTCTAATTTTTGTTCCATTCAATTAAGTTTCAACGGAGCAAAGCTCAGCTGTAATCTAACTTATCGCATAGGTGGAAAACTGCAACAAGGTTGAAGTTTTTTTAAAAAATAGTTTGTCGCTGCTGCACCATATTGTCACGTTATTTCACTGAATGAAACTAATGATAGTCTTCTCAGTAGCCATGATCTTTTTGGATGGTTCCTTTCCAAAATTCTGAAGTATAGTTTTGAAACCAAAAAGATTAGAAATTCATCGGATTTGTAACATCTTAAGAAGAATATTTGATGACTATGTTATCAGCGTTAGAAAAAATAACTTTGCATGTGAAATTTCTCAAGACAAAAAAACAGACCCATGAAATTGTTCATCAGCTTATGATTCGAGTTAAGGTATAATCGAGCATCAAGTTTGGGTCAGGCTGAAATCCAGCAGCAAAATTGGGTCGAGCTAAGTTTGAGATGACGATGAAATCAAGCTAAGGTCTTTTCATTGTCAATTTGGGTCGAACACGGTCTTTTCATAAGTCGAGGCCTAAACCTGGGAAATTATATATCACGTTGATGATTTTTATGAATTATAAGCGACTTTTAATGACTTCAAAAAAGGAGTGGACCCGAGACAATTCCTTACATGACAATAGCTTGAACATGTAAAAATTCGCCGGATATGCTATATTTTTCAAAATCCAGTCTTTTTATTTCTTTTTTACTCAAAATTCAAGTTTTCGAGTTTATTTCAAGCGCCTTTCATGCTTGGTTGAATTTTTTTCTCAGCGCATAGATTATAATAATATTATTTACCTCAATTCAGCGGCTTTCAGCACATTTTCTGCTTTTGTTTTCATTTTTCGAACAATTACTTTTACAGGTGACGATATCAATTCAAACTGCATGTTATCTATCTTTTTAATGATTAGCATGCTGTGTATGGCAGGTGAAAATCAAATAGGGGAACTGACTAAAATTTTGAGATCGGGTTCATGTGTAGTAAACAAACAAAACTTACAATCAAACGGCCCATTCCGGTTTAGCTATCAACAAATTCAATCCAGCTCTTATGTCCCACCACATTCAGGTCCCTTGAACAACTTAACCGGAATAGCCAGCCAGTATTTGGAACCTACTTCGGAATACCTCAAACTGTATTCCTATTTCCTCAAAGCGTTGTTATCAGCAATCGAAACTTTGCGTATTTGTTTCACCAAAACCTTTCGCTTGAAACAGACCACTTACCGGTTGTAACTAAACTAGAGCGAATTTCAGAGGTATACACAAACCAAACTTAATACGTGCGCGTATATAACAATTTGGCTAAAATTAATGTTTAATAAGTTTGGTTTAAACAAATTTCGTTCATGGTGAGTGAATTTAGAGGGGCTTTGAAATTCTACGGTAGGTCAAATTTGAACAGAAGACGGATTTACAAAATGACGTTTTTGATCAAACATATTAAAGTCGTACATACTATACCGCTTGGCATGTAAGCTTTGCAATTCTACTAAGAAACAAACGACCTGGGCTTGACAACTTATCTTACTATGTTTCATCTAAAAACGGCGACATTGACATTATTGTCGAGTGATAATCAGTTATGAGTTGCTTGAGCTAAATTTCTCATCAAAGTGTTGCAAAATTACTTTTTATCCTTTTATTAATAGTTATTTCGAATTGTTACCTCAGGAGAAATATTTTTTGGGACGAAGATGTCCTTTTACCCTCTTATTGCTATCATAACCTGCTTCCTGAACTTGCCGACACAAACTGGTTAGTAGTTCGTGATTGTATCCAAAGATTTTGAAATAATAATTATTCAGATTTAAACTGGGATTATTACTTCATATATAATTGTAGTTCAGTGCAGATGACAGTGTTGCTGCTATCGAGCACTGATTTATGCAAGCGTGTTATCTGTTACCAGAGATATGATTGTCATGTTCTTTCTGGCCTAGTTGTTCCTCAATTTAAGTTCAAGAAAAGGTTATTTATTCTTGCTCGAATAATTAATTTAGAGAACATTATCTATTTTTGGGATAGCCGTCTGGTTATGTGCTTCCATCAAGCTTGAATAAATGAATAGATAAATATCAATGTTTCCCATATAAAATTCTGTTAAACAAGGAGGCTCGGTTATTTCGTCCGCATAAAGTTCCGACCCCGCTGATCCCAAATTTTGAATTGTCTACCAAATGAGGAAGAGATACAAATCTTTTTTAAAAAAAAACCATATACTGTTCCAAAATTTTGTATGGTTAAAAAATTTGTTTTAAAATTAAACCACAAAATGAGCAAAATAATGCCGCAATAGAGGACCGATGAAACCTGCCATCAACGAGACTACGGGAAAAGTCAAAGAGAAAACAACAAAAAAATTTAATTAGGGCAAAAACTCACAAAAAACACATAATATCGAAGTCAAAACAACTCGAGATAAAAATTGCCAAATTGCACTTCACTAAAAGAGAAATGGGACTCTTCCATAATGAGACTAGATGAACAGTCAACAAAAAAATGAACAAAAACAAAATTCAGAAATACGTTTACAATTTCGATAACAATTATCTACAAAACTACGAAGACTTTAAAACAATTAGCTACCGATTGAAATCATTAAAAAGGTTCTTTAATAGATACCATAATGTACCTCCATATATACCTACATAGGAAACTGTTGAGACCTGTCATTACGACAACAAAAAAGACAATAAAATCTGACAGAAATAAAAATTCTTTAAATATTGCAAGAAAATATACAAAAATTTTTTGTCGAAGCACGACAATTATATGGTACAAAAATTTAGCAAAATATTCTGAAGTCTTGGTCATTAATTTTCAAGTAAAACATGTATTTGGTCAACAAATCAGTGCTGATCACGTTTTGTTACAAGAATTTAGGACTTTCCAATTTTTGTAAGGTGGCTGCTAACAATTGTCACGTCTTAGTCACGGCTTCGACAACAGATGAGAAGTCTATTGACTTATTCACAATAATTCATACAGAATGAAGTAAAAGAAAGTTTCACGCAAAATAGAATTTAGGAAAAATTTGTTACTATTTTTAATATTTGAGTACAGAAAAGAGAAAGATGTCGGAAAGGTTTTTGGCTCCTTAACGTAGTACATTTGCTTTGAAGCACCTTATCTTTTTTCTCAAAAAAAAACATTGGTTTGTGTGACCGTTTAAAAAGCAGCAGCGCAATCTACGATTGTTCCGACTCATCTTGTTTTTCTCTATGTCTTCAAAAGATTTCTTTCCGTCTTCAACCAAATTCTCACAACTGCTTCAGTTTTTTTGTTAGGATAAATTTTACTGCAGACCAGTATAAATGCTGGCTGAATGTTTAATTTTCAATTAACTGCAAGAACAATTTAATTTCAGAACTGTGGCTAACGTTGTCTTTTTCATAAAAAAATCAGATATTCAACCACTTAAGTTTGGGTGGTTTTCTCCTTGTCATGACTCAAAGCAGATCAATACTCTACTTTTATTCAAAACGTACAAGCTTTCAGTTTTTTGGAGTAGATCAAAATTTTTTCCTGATTTTCATTTGATAAAATCTCCATTGATAAAAATCCTTCATTTAAAAAAAAGCGTGATTGAAATGCGTCCTACATGTAGCTACTCATTGACTGCTCTACTTAAAATCTCTTTGCACTTTAAAATAACAAATATTCATAGATGTCCTTTAGACTGACTCAGGTTGAGTAAATTTTGAGTTGCCTTATCTCAACTTTTGATTTCATTTTTTTGTATTTTCCAAGTAGCAAAAAAAAGTCAATGCAAAAGAATATATAGAAGATAATAAAATCCCGAGTAAACTGGGGATGTTTATCTTGTTATATCTTGTAAGTTTCTAACAGAGTCTTTCAAGAGGATACCTCGTCCTGAAAGATTCTTATTAGATAATCATTGGTCTTACATGATTTTTTACAAAAATAAACATTCGTATTGCAATATTCATAGTGGAAAATTTCTTTCAAAGAATGTTGCAACAAACGAGCAAAAAATCGACATTTGACGAAAACAGCGTAAAATTGTTTTTCAATAGTGTGAAAGTTGAAAGCCAAAAATCTAGACGTTTTGTGTGACGTTTACCTTGATACTCACCAATAATGAAACACTACGGATTTTATTGTTTTCTCGTGTTCGCAAGATTCGGTTTCATAAAAATACATCTAAATTAATAACTACTAATTCGGCGTGATGGAAGTGTGTCCAATATGTAGCTACCTATTGAATGTTCTTCTCAAAACCTCTTTGCGCTTTTAAATAACAAATTTGCATAGATGTCCTTTAAACTGACCCAGGTTGACTAAATTTTGAGTTGCCTTATTATTGGTTGAAATTTTTGATCTCACTTTGTCGTTTTATCAAGTAGTCGAAAAATATCAATGCAAACGTTTATATAGAAGATAATAAACTCCTGAGTAAAGTGTGGATTTTTATCTTGTTTCTAACAGAAACTTTCAAGAGGATACATTGTCCTGAAAGATTCTCACAAGATAACATTGGTCTTACAAGATTTTTACGAAAATAATGCGTAATGCAAGATTCATACAAGATAACCATGCATCTTACATGATTCTTGCTAGAACAAAATTTTTTTTCAAAGAGTGTTGCAACAAACTAGCAACAAATCGACATTTGAAGAAAACAGCGTAAAACTGTTTTTCAATAGTTAAAAGCCAAAAATCTACACGCTTTTGTGACGTATACCATGATACTCACCAATAAGGAAACACTAAGGATCTCAGTCTTTTCTCGTGTTCGTATTATTTGGTTTCCCAAAATACTTCTAGATTAATAACTACTAAATCGGCATTTTATTCGAAACAGCGCAATCAAAGTATCGTGAAAAAAACTATAATAATTTAATTCAGGTTTCTGGAATCTGCTTTTTTCTGGCTGTGTTCCAAAAGTACCTATTAAGGTTGAACTACACTCACCAGTGAGAGAATTTTTGAGAGCTTCATGAGACCACCATCTTTTGCAATAGTAAATGCAAAACAAGTTTAAAAACGATCACGCCTAATAAAAAGAACAATTCCTCACAACATCATTTCCCAGAATCCTTTTTTTTTCTTTTTTTTGTTATCAAAAACTTCAACTAGCGTATGCCTGAATAGGAAAAGTGTGTTTGTTAATGGTTAATTAGAGTTTATAGCAAAAAATCCATGCGGCTCCGATAATAAGTTTTCCTATACTTCCTGTAACAGGTGGTTCAGTTCTGAGCAAGGCACGAGAGCTAGAGAGTGACCTGTTTGAGAACTACAGACGCTTTGTGAAGCCAAGGGACAACCAATCAGAGCCCGTTGTGGTCCACTACACCTCAGTTGTCCAACAGCTGGTGGATGTCGAGGTGGAAACACAAAGGGTCACTCTTGGTAAGAAATGCTATTTTTAGTTACCTGAAACCCAGGTCTAGGCTTCCACCGTTAAAAATTGGTAAAAAGAGTGAAAAGAGTGGACAAATTAGATTTTTCCACCTTTAATTCACCGATTTTTAACATCGTTACATCGCATAGTTCCAAGGCGAGATGCCAGGTGGAAGTGACCTCTGATCAGACCCAAGTCAAACGCACGTGGTCTGCTTCCAGACCAAAATTACAGGGTCTGGGATTTGGTTCGAGCGCACCATAGTATGATCAGAGGTCACTTCGGTCTGAGGACGGTCTGATCAGAGGTCACTTCCAGATGGTTTAGGTCTGATCACAGGTCACTTCCAGATGGTTTTTGTCTGATCAGAGGCCACTTCCAGATGGTTTTGGTCTGATCAGAGGTCACTTCCAGATGGTTTTGGTCTGATCAGAGGTCACTTCCGGCTGGGATAGTCTGATCAGAGGTCATTTCAGGCGCACAATCGTCTGGATAATGGTCTGCATTTGCTTTGGACGATGTGTAGAAAACCGTCTGATCAGACCATCCCCAGACCGAAGTGACCTCTCTATTCCGTCTGGCAATAGTCTGATCATAGGTATCTTGTCTTGAAACCTGCATCAAAACCTATTCGGTTTTACAACAATTGTAGTAAAACCGAATAGGCTTTAAAAAAGGGTTTTAATGATGGAAGATACGTCAGATTTTGCTTGTTTTTAGTGTTCTGGATGAACATGATGTGGAAAGATGACTTCCTCCAATGGGATCCGAAGGAGTACGAGGACTTGAAAAGTTAGCCAATCACAGTCCAGTCATTGATTTTATCTGTTTTCCCCCAATAGATGATTTTAACGGATTTGCAAACACTGTGAAAACCAAGGAAGCTTTACTTTTCCTGCGATCTGGGATCCTTTCCGTTTTTGCCCCCCCCCCCCCCCAACTTCGTCGGTGCTTAATATTTGCACTCCCTAAGGACACATGATATATTTTTACATAGTGAACTACTGTGCAATCACACCTGGTCTATAACGAGGGGGGGGGGGTTGCATAACGTACTGGGGTGCTTAAACGTATCTATTGCGTCGTTATTTTAGCTGTGTACATCAACCCGAACAGACTGTGGATCCCGGACATCGTGATAGCGAACCGGGAAGACAAGAACCCTATCATAGAAGAGGTCACACAGATTCTAGCAGCTGTGAGCTACAATGTAAAAGAGATTTTCTTTCTCATATGGTTACATTTGTCGCTCGTCAACCATTCTTGGTTTTGATAACTGATAAGAATTTTGATTTCTTTTAGGGCAAAAAACTGCTAAATGAGTTTGTTGAAATTTCATTCAAAACAACTATTCTTGGCCTCAGAATTATAGTTATTTGTCTCATGATTCACAAACACAGCCCTGAACGAACAAGGAAAGTTATATTGCTAGATTTTGCAATGAAACATATTGCAATATATTGCAATCAAAACTTAAAACATTTTGCAATCAAAAAAACAAAAAGCCTGCGTTGAAAAGTTATCTGTAGTGCCAGATACTCAAACGCTAGATAGCTGCAGTGCCAGATTTTTAAAAAAGTGCCTGATTTTTTAAAAAATCTGCCGCTATCGCGTTGTTGCAAAATTTGCACATGCGTGTTTCAAGCAAGGCTATGTGACTCTGCTAAGAGTCACTTCAAAAATTCTGATTAACATTTAAAACAACTAAGGAATTCTAAACTAATGCGACATTGTCGCAGAAGTTTCTTAAATTTCACATGACCACTTCTGTATTTTTTTGACAATATTTATTTCAAAAATTTTAGCGGTTTCAATGTTTTTTGGCTTTTAAAATTAAGAGTTGTTTTTAAACTCAGATCATAATTTCATTAAAATAAGTTTTCCGTGAAAGGTCTTTTTGTAAACTTCCACCAGTTTACTTTTGTGAGGTCTTTTGAACGAGCATATGAACGCACGAAAACATTGAACAAGCCAAAGTCTCCCACTTCGTTGTTTTTGATGAACGCGATGTGAGAAATACGCTGAGAGGCGCTGAACGAAAAAATAGTTAAATCCAATTTCATTGTGAGCTTAAGGTTGTAAATTTGTAACCAACATGCCACACATGTCAACGTAACAAGCAAAGAAGGGTTGTTCCTGATAATAAAATATTGTTTCAGTGACTGTCAGCGCAGCGCTCATTTCCTAAATAAGTTCAAAGCGTTCAGGGACAAATCCGTTTAATTTTTTTTCATCCTGCATGGTTTCCAATTTTTTTTACTCAATTTCCAATCCGTCAACACTCGTCTCGCATATTTTCGACTCGTTCAGGACAATTCGTACTTAACAATCAGTACCTCATCTCAGTCTTGAACTCTTTTCTTCCAAAGACCGAGCCAAAGCAACAATCATTTCTTTTTTTGCTGCGCCAGCCGTCCTCAGCTTAAGCACAATTTGACTGTTTTAACAACTTTTTTTATCAGATATCGTACAATTTTTTGAAAATTCTAGCCATTTTGCAAATTTTTTCTACTTATCCAGTTTTTTTGCACATTCTCCACGCTTTACTAAAAGTATCTTTTATTTTTTTCTGAATTTTTTATTAAGTTTTTCAATTTCAGCAGACGGCAAACATATTTACCACATATTCTTTATAAGTGTTCTGGACTATTTAGCACTGGTCTCGAAAATTTTAGAAACTTTCCTAAGATATTTCAAGCACATTTCAGATTTTTTACTCTTTTTTTTCGACAAACTTCTTACAAGTTTTAAAAGTTTTTCACTAGTAATGAAAAAAAATTAGCGAATCTCAATTGTGAAAATGTTACTTGTTACTTGGACAAAACCGTTTGGCCCTTTTGGTCTTGTTTTATGCAGATTTTTTGCTGTTTGGCAATTTGATTATTTTTGACTGAATCTATTTATCTGAACTATGTTTTTCTGGAAAGAAAAAAATTCTATTTGAAAATTTCAAGCAAATCTTTATTTCAACACTTTTGTTTACAAAATAGCAGACTTAATGATTGCTTCACTACAAATTAACGTAGTTTATCATCTTGCTGGTGTTCTAGAGACTCTTAGTTATTGTTCAGTGCTTACGAAAAAAAATCAATCTTTTCCTTACATTTTCCAATTCAGTGATTTAATGCTGTATGAGTTAATGCAGAGTATGTAGTAGGTAAAAACGAATATGGGAAATTTTCCAGGGTCAAAATCTTGTGTTATTCGATTTAAATGGTAGCAATGTGATTAGTAAAAATAATTTTACTACTACAAATACATCTATATAAGCTCTTTTCAGTAATCAAATCATCATAAACTACACTACCAACTACTATGATAAATTTTGCTGAGATGTGCGGAGAAATTTTCAGAGTATTTACATGAACATGGTTCACAAGTGTTTGAAAATACATTTATTTGGCTCATTCAGTACTTTGAATTCGACGTTTTCATCACTGCCTCTTTTTTAATGTGCACACTCTAAGCTGATTTTTTTACAAAATAATTGCTTAAAACCACCACCCAGGTCTAGGTGGTGCAGCCTTACGAAAAGACAATGATCGACCCAAATGCACTATGAAAAGACCATACTTGACTCATTGGAGCTATGAATAGATTTTAGCTGGACTTTTTGACATTCTGGACTTTAGCTCGACTAAAAATTTTCGCAAAAGATTTTATCTTGACCCAAAATTTATTTTAGGCCAGAATTTAAAAAAAATGCCTGATTTTTTTTTTAAAATTTGCTGTTATCACTCTGTTGCAAATTTTGTTCATGCGTGTTTGAAGCGGGTCTATGTGACTAAAATGACTTCAAAATTCTTATTAATTTTTAGAACCACTACTGAATTCTACACTAATGCGAGATTAGCACAAAAGCTTCTTCAGTTTCACATAATTTGTACTTATGTACTTCTTGGACTACATTATTTTGAAAAAAATTAGTAATTTCATTGATTTTATTTTTAATAATAAAAGTTTTTTTTTATTTCACATCATAATTTCATTAAAATCAGTTTTATATGAAAGGTCTTTTTGTAAATTTGAACTAGTTTACTTGTGAGGTCTTTTGAACAAGTATATGAAGGCACGAAAACATTGAACAAGCCAAAGTCTCCCACTTCGATGTTTTTGATGAACGCGATGTGAGAAATACGCTGAGAGGCGCTGAACGAAAAAATAGTTAAATCCAACATCATGGTGGGCTTAAAGTTGTGACTTTTTAACCAAATTTCTTCCTGATAAAAAAATTCTGTTTCAGTGACGGTCATTTCCTAGATATGTTCAAAGCAATCAGGGAAAAACCGTATTTTTTTGTCTTGCATGGTGTCCAATTTTTTTTACTCAATTTCCAATCCGTCAGCACTTGATTAGCATATTTTTGACTCGTTGAGCACTATTTGTTCTTAACAATAAGTACCTCATCTCAGTCTTGAAGTCATTTTTCTAAAGATTGAACCGGAGCAACAATCATTCCTTTTTTTACTGCGCCAGCCGTCCTCAGATTAAGCACAATTTGACTGTTTTTAACAACTTTTCATCAGATATCGTACATTTTTTTTTGAAAATTCTAGCCATTTTGCAATTTTTTTCTACTTATCCAGTTTTTTTTGCACATTCTCCACGCTTTACTAAAAGTATCTTTTATTTTTTTCTGAATTTTTTATTAAGTTTTTCAATTTCAGCAGACGGCAAACATATTGACCACATATTCTTTACATGTGTTCTGGACTATTCAGCACTGGTCTCAAAAATTTTAGAAACTTTCCTAAGATATTTCAAGCACATTTCATTTTTTTTACTCTTTTTTTGACAAACTTCTTACAAGTTTTAAAAGTTTTTCACAAATAATGGTAAAAAAGTTTAGAGATTTTTAATTGTAAAAATGTTACTTGTTACATGGACAAAATTATTTGGCCCTTTTGGTCTTATTTAAGGCAGATTTTTGGGTTTTTTGGCAGTTTGAATATTTTTGACAGAATCTTTTTTTCTGAACTATATTTTTGTGAGAAGTAAGGAAATTCCATTTAATAAATTCGAGCAAATCTTTATTTCAACATTTTTGTTTAAAAAATATTTGACTTAATGATTGCTTTACTACAAGGTAGCGTAGGTTTTCATCTTGCAGGTGTTCTAAAGACTCTTAGTTAATTTTCAGTGCTTACTTTTTCCTTACATTTTTTGATTCAGTGACTTCATGCAGTATGAGTTAATGCAGAGTATTTAGCATGTGAAAACGAATATGGGATTTTTTCCAGGGTCAAAATTTTTTATTATTCGAGTTAAACGGTGTCAATATTAGTAGTGCAAATACTTTTACTACTGCAAATACATTTAAATAAAATCTTTTCAGTAATCAAATCATCAAAAACTACAATACCAACTAAAATGATAAAATTTGCTGAGATGTGCTGAAAACTGTTCTGAGTATTTACATGAAATTTGTTCACAAGTGTTTGAAAATACTTTTATTTGGCTTATTCAGTACCTGGAGCTCGACACCTTTTTATCACTGTTTGTTTTTTAATTTGCACACGCTAATCGGATTTCTTGCAAAATAATTGCTTACAACCACCACCCATGCCTAGGTACAGACTTACGAAAAGACAGTGCTCGACGCAAATGCACTATTAAAAGACCATTTTGACTCATTTCATCTATGAATGGATTTTAGCTGGACTTTTTGACTTTCTGGACTTTAGCTCGACTACGATTTTCCGTAAAAGACTTTAACTTGACCCAAATTTTCTGCCAGAATTTTAAAAAAGTGCCTCATTTTTTTTAAATATGCCGTTATCGATCTGTGCAAATTTTGCACATGCGCGTTTCAAGCGGGTCTGTGTAAAATAAATTAACTTCAACTTTTCTTAACATTTAGAACCACTAAGAATTCTACAATTTTGCGAGATTACCGCAAAGGCTTCTTCAGTTTCAACCAACTGAAAAAATTTAACAAGAGTTGTTTATAATTTCACGTCATAATTTCATTCAATTCAGTTTTATAAGAAAAATCTTTTTGGAATCTTGAACTAGTTTAATTGTGAGGTCTTGAAGACAAGTATATGAAAGCACGAAAGCATTGAACAAGCCAAAGTCTCCCACTTCGATGTTTTTGTTGAACGCGATTTGAGAAATACGCTGAGAGGCGCTGAACGAAAAAATAGTTAAATCCCACATCATTGTAAGCTTAAGATTGTGAACTTGTAACCAAATTGTTTTATTTAAATCCCACACATGTCAACGCAACAAGCCAGGAAAGGTTGTTCCTGATAATAAAATATTGTTTCAGTGACTGTCAGCGCAGCGCTCTTTTCCCAAATAAGTCAGCGCAGCGCTTTTTTCCTAAATAAGTTCAAAGCGTTCAGGGACAAACCGTTTAAACTTTTTTTCATCCTGCATGTTTTCCATTTTTTTTACTCAATTTCCAATCTGTCAACACTTGTCTCGCATATTTTCGACTCGTTCAGGACAATTCGTACTTAACAATCAGTACCTCATCTCAGTCTTGAACTCTTTTCTTCCAAAAACCGAGCCAAAACAACAATCATTTCTTCTTTTGCTGCGCCAGCCGTCCTCAACTTAAGCACAATTTGACTGTTTTTTTAAAACTTTTTCTCAGATATTCTACAATTTTTTCAAATTTTTTCAAATTTTTCAAAATTCTAGCCATTATGCAAATTTTTTCTACATATCCAGTTTTTTTTGCACAATTCCCACGCTTTACTGAAATAATCGTTTTTTTTCCTGCTTTTTTATTAATTTTTTCAATTTCAACAGACTGTAAACATATTGTCCACACATATTTTTTACATGGGTTCTGGACTATTCAGCACTGGTCTCGCAAAGTTTGGAAACTTTCCTGAAATATAAGATAATTTCAGATTTTGTACTCCTTTTTTCGACAGACTTCTTACAGGTTTTCAGATTTTTTCACAAATAATGAAAAAAAAACAATAGACTTTAAATTTTAAAAATGTTATTTGTTACTTGGACAAAATGGTTTGGCCATTTTGGTCTTATTTTGTGCAGATTTTTGGGTTTGTTGGCACCTTGCAGGTGTTCTAGAGACTCTCAGTTAATTTCAGTGCTTACGAAAAGAAAATCAACTTTTTCCTGACAATTTCTAAGTCAGTGATTTAATGCAGTATGAGTTTATGTAGAGTATGTAGCAGAAAAAAAAACGAATATGGGATTTTTTCATCTGTCCTATTTTATGATATTCGAGTTAACTTGTATCAATGTGAGTAGTACAAAGAGCTTTTTTAAACCATAAGTACAATTATGTAAATTCTTTTCAGTAATCAAATCATCAAAAACTACACTACCAACTACTATGATAAAGCTTGCTGAGGTGTGCTGAAAAATGTTCTGACTGTTTACATGAAATTTGTTGACAACTCTTTACAAATACATTTACTCGGCTCATTCAGTACCTAGAACTCAACGTTTTCATCACTGTTTTTTTTTTAATTTGCGCACGCTAAGCGGATTTCTTACGAAATAATTGCTTACAACGACTTTTGGGTCTGTTATGAAAAAACAGACCCAAAAGTACTATGAAAATACCATACTTGACTCATTTGAGCTATGAATAGATTTTAGCTAGACTTTCGCAAAAGGTTTTAGCTAGACCCAAAATTTTACAAAAGATTTCAGCTCGAATCAATATTTGGTCCTGACTTAAACTCGACATATAATGTTTGCAAAAAAGTCGAGTTAAAGTCTTTTCATGGGTCCATTATTGGTCTTTTCATAAATCTGCTTTTTTTGCCATGAAAATTGTTCATGTAATATTGCATATAGCATAGTTAACGTGTATGCTCCTTCATTTTTTACGATTCAGAAGAACCACTAATCCCTCAAACTTTTGCTTTTTTTTAAAAAAAAGATAGTTTATACATTTGGAGGGGAAAACAAACTGAATAACGCCGAAATTTTGTCACGGCGAATGGGACTAGCACCAATACACGTAAGCTCGTAAGCTAGCTGGTTTCATTGAATCAAGTAATGTGCTACCCTGGATGAAGTCTCCGACCCAAGACAGGTATTGGCCAGACCGACCATACCCAAAACAGGCATTGGCCAGACCGACAATACCCAAAGATAGGTATTGGCCAGACCGAGCAGACTTTGGCCACCATTGGCCAGACTGAACAGACTTTGGACACCATTGGCCAGACTGACCGGACATTGGGCAGACCGAACAGACCTTAGGCTAGACCGTTGTCCAGACCATTGGCCAGACGGAACAGACCCTAGGCCAGACCATTGTCCAGACCGTAGGCCAGACCATCTGCCAGACCGTTGTCAAGATTAATGGCCAGACCGAACAGACCTTAGGCGAGACCATTGTTCAGACCGTAGGCCAGACCATCCGCCAGACAGTTGTCCAGACCATTGGCCCGACCGAACAGATCCTAGGCCAGACTATTAGCCAGACTCATTTAAACGTGTATAAGCATCCAATAAAATCTATAATTTATTCGTTTCATTTTTTTGAATGACAAATGAATATGAGATTTTAAAAAGAAATTATTGAAAAAAAACCGTCGATTTAAAGACAAATGCAAATTTTAAAAGAAGTTTAATCAAGTATTCTAATCATCTAGAAGAAGATGTCGTTTACCATTTATGGGCTGCTATTTTGAAAAACAGTCAATACAGCACGCATTTATACAATTTGGCTCTTATTTGGCTGGACCTCTAGGCCTTGAAATTAGGTATTGGCCAACCGAACAGACCGAAATATGGGTATTGGCCAGACCGAACAGACCGAAATATGGGTATTGGCCAGACCGAACAGACCAAAATATGGGTATAGGCCAGACCGAACAGACCGAAATTTGGGTATTGGCCAGACCGAACAGGCCGAAATTTGGGTATTGGCCAGACCGAAATATGGGTATTGGCCAGACCGAACAGACAAAAATATGGGTATTGGCCAGAACGAACAGACCGAAATATGGGTATTCGCCAGACCGAACAGACTAAAATTGCCATTGGCCTGACGGAAGGCGCGACCCAAATTTTTCCAGACCATTGTGGACGGTCGCACCGGACCCCCCCCCGTCCGCGACCCAAGTCGGTCTGGCCAATACCTGTCTTGGGTCGCGGACTTCATCCTGGGTAATATACTGGAGCTGTCATAGTGAAAATATCAGCTTGAAAATATAGATCTTTATCTTTGTATATTTTGTCAGGGTATGGTGTCGTGGTTCAAGCCAATGAGTGTGTGTGTACAGTGTGAGATGAATACACGGAATTTCCCTTGGGATAGACAGACATGCATGTTTGCAATTGGGTCTTTCAACTACTTCGACAGGGACATACAACTTAACCTGGTGGTAAGTCACCCCCAACCAGTTAATAAACTGTTCAATTTGAAAAGATCATCAACTGAAAAACAACAAAACAACAGTATGCATCCAGAATAAAGCCATCGAGCTATGTTAATTTCTCAAATCACAAGTTTTTGCGCTTACCTGGCCTAAGTGGGGAGAACAAAAGCGAATTGTAATAGAGGACTATTTCTTGTTGTGAAGAAAAGAAACGGACTGCTGATATTCGATTAATGAAACTGCTAATCTGTTGTGCTCATGACTAAATACATGATAACCAAGTTAATTCTCAATTCAATAACTTTTTTGTTAATTTGATTCTGGATACCATACATAGTCTCCCCGTGATGAAAAAAATCTAATCACACTTTGAATTTTCATTGAAGTGGATAACTTCTGACGTGTCTCTTCCTCTCCTTCTCATTCAACATTAATGTTTTTAATTGCTGCAGTCCTGACGATTGAAAAAAATCCAATCAGAGTCCGAATGAAGACATGTGGTTCGAAAACTGTTGTACTGAATTGTTTGCTATAAAAAACCAAGAATCGCTTAAATGAGGCAACAATTATTTTCAATTTTATTATGATATTCAAACAATATCATTTCAAAATTCATGAAACAATTTTTTTGAGCTAATTTGAATCAATTGCTATTTTAGGTTTCGATCAGTTAAGCGTCGGATCTGATTTGGTAACCATTATTTAGCGTTATTTATCAAGTTAAAAGTAGACAATTGATATTATCAAGATAATATTGATGTTTTCATTATGAAATGCTGCTGCAATGTCGCTGAAATTTTTGAAATTCACAAAAATTAATTGCCTGATAATATAGAGTGAATTGTTGCGCTTTAGGACAGAATTCCATTTTTCACATTAGATCAATTGTATATTTACAGAGAAATCAAGGAGGTATACAGGTTGGCAAAAATTTCATTTTGCGTATATTTTGTTTACTTTGTTTTCTTTCAAACTATGTAGCCAAATGTAAGTGAGCGATAGAATCACGTCTATCTAACATGAGTAATTTTTGCATGGATTAAGTGGTCGGACCCTTATATCAGTGAAGCTATCACCATAAATTTTTCAAATATTTCCTCTTGGGAAAAAAATTTGTCAGTCAGAATACAGTAACGTCTCTGAGGAATGAAATTATAAAACCGAGAAATTAACGAGGTACGTACTACATGACACTAAAAAATACATTAATGCTGAATTATCACTTATAACTTATTAACGTAATACGTATTTAGTTGTTCTAGGTTGCAAACTTTGTAAGTTAGTTTCAATTGTTTCTCTGTTCTTTGTATGTTCATGTTTCGATCTTGAAAGTGTCAATTTTGTGTCATTGTTGCAACTGACGAACGCCATAACGAAGATTAAGATCAAATTTGCGCCATAATCAAAGACCACTCACTCAGGTCAAGGTGCCATATCCAAGCCTCCTCTGATCAGACCATTCGAGTTGCACAGGGGATATAGTGGAACCCAAAGTACAGGTCGGATTTGGTCTCTGATCAGAATTCTATGCAAGCACTGACCACAATATTGTGCGACTGTATCCACTTCAAAACCCGGGGGTTGAAGTTGATAAGGTCGCACGATATTGTTGTTAATGGTTGCATAAAGGTCTGATCAGAGACCAAAGTCGGGACATAGTTTGATCACAAGTCGCACGAAAGTCTGATCAAGGGTCAACTGTTGGATTTGGTCTGGCCAAAAGTTGCTTGGGATTTAAGACAAAAGTCGCCCAACATTATGGACAAGAGTCGCTGGGAGATCTGATCACAGACCAAAGTCTGGATGCTCATAAGATGCACTACAGCTGAGCACAGAGCATTAAGTGACCGTTTTTATTTGGTCTAGGTTTTTAATGCCACCGTTTTGACTGAGTCAAAGCCAAGATTTTGTTTCAAAACAAACAATGGTGATATTTTTGTACAAAAATCAACATTTGCAAGATGTTTTTACTTATTGAAACAAAAGATCAGCACTATAAGTTTTTTGAGCATATTCTACGATAACTTCAAGAAACTTAAATGCGTATTATACATTGATCCAATCACAGGTTCAAGTCTGAAATATGGTCTGATTAGAGGGGTTAAGTGGGTAGCACTGTTTCACAAAAGGTTCGGGTCGCGCAAAAGTTGCACTAAAAGTTGGGTCGTACTAAAGTCTGATTGTAAGTTCCTTTAATCCCGTATTTTAGGACCAGAGACAATTATGGTAGCTCAAAGAGCGCAATAATATTTGGGTTGAACGAAGGTATGATTAGAGGTCATTTCGGTCAGGCACGGTCTAATTAGAGAGAGGACAAACTCCTCAAAGAGTCTGGTAAAAGGTCACTTGTGTCTGTCACCACAACCTGGTTTAGCATTGCTTAGTGCAACCGGTACATTTTAATTTCCATAGTCGATCCAACAAACCATAATTAAACTGATAATTGTGAATTGTTATTTGTTAGACTTTGTTTTATTGTTGGGTCTGACCATTTATTGTAGTAGCATACAAGCTGACTTATGCACAATTTTATTAGAAGCTTCAAATTTTAGTTTCACTCAAACTAATGTTTATAAAATATAACTTAAAAAGCTTCAAAGTTAAAATAACAGAGGTTCACTTCTTATTATCCCCTATTTACAAGAGCATGACTTGATATTGACAAAATTGTAACAGAAATCAATTTTGGGCTTCTGTACAGAAAATATTCGAATGACACAGTTATACCGTTGACAGAATCAGTGAACAGTTTGCTAGAAGAAAATGAAACTGTTGTTAGTATATTCTTGGATTTAGCCAGAAATTTTAACTCAATATTTCACAAAATTTTTCTCGAAAAAATTACAAAATATGGATTTAGTACTGAATCAATTGCAATACTAGAATCTTTCTTGTCTAGCAGAAAACAATGCGTAAGGAACGGCATTGAATATTCGAACTTGGTGACAATCAATCACGGAGTACCTCAAAGAACAGTTCTCGGACCTTTAATTATCATAATCAATATCAACGATTTCCCAGAAAAAATGAAAAAAAGACAGGACGTTTTACAGTTTGCAGACAATACATGCATTATTTGTCATTCCAAATCCGATGAAATTCTCTTATGTGAACTTAACAGTGTATTTAAAATTACTGACAATTATATGAAGCAAAATATGCAAACTTTAACCAAAGATAAAACAGAATTTGTGGTTTTTCAAAAAATGGTAAATCAAAAATTGAACAATTGCATTATAATGGAGTTTTCATAGAGCCAAAATCAATATTTCGTTATTTAGGTATAATCATTGATAACAATCTAAATTTTGACATACAGCTAAACAAAAAGTTAACAAAAATGGCAACTACTAATAGGTCAATTTACTTAGTAAGACATCTTCTACCATTAAAAGCAAGAATCGGTCTTTTTAAATCACTTATTTCGTACCATCTCAATTTCAGTGCATTCTTTTTTTAAAGGTTGTCAGTTATGTCACTCCAGAGAGTTAATAGACAAATAAACTGGGGAATAAAGGTTTGCCACTTGCGCAAAAAGTTTGACAGTGCAAGAGATCTTTTGTTGAAAGACAAAATTTTTTCAGCAGAATGTTTCATGAAAAAAGTTTGTCTTTTTAAATTTTTCGACCTCCTCACATAATATAATGAAAGCAGTCGTGAAACCAAAAACTCCTCACTCAGGATTATTGTAAAGAACGATTTAATCAAAAACTCCAGAACTGTCCAGTTTTTTCCGAAGAATAAGTGCCAATCCAAATGGGGTGACAGGTCACTGATCAGAATTTTTTCTAGGAAGTGGAATAATTTACCAAATGAAATCCGAAAAGGAAAAACTAAAAATAAATTTAAGGAAAAACTAACCAGCGAAATGGTCAAACTGCATGAACGTGTTCCAATAGATAGATAAGTACGAAGCTTTAGGATTTTTTTCTGCTGAAGTATAAAGACCAAACTATTCATATATTTCCGAGACGATTTTGAAAATGTAAATATTTAACCAAACCTTTTTGTTATGGTTATAACTTTAAATTTACATTTTTGAAGATTTAAAAAAATCTGACTCAATGTCGGAATTTTTTTCCTTACTTTTTTATTGCATGAACTTGATATTAAAAGGACAACTGTTTGCATTTGACATAAAGATATTGCAATTCGTGCAATAGAAATTTTCCATAATTAAAAAAGCCAATGAAGGTTCCACCCCTGCCCTTAGAGCGGGTTCAAAAAAATTGGAAACCAAAATACCAAAACAGAAATCTTCGAAGCTGCACGGAAGTTTCTTCTATATACAGAGAACTATTACTGTTCAAAGAGTACAATTAATCGGAACTGGCAGTTTTTTTTAACCAACATGCGTTGAAGGTTTGAGTTGCAGATTATAGCCTGTGAATAACAGTGCCAGTGAGCAAAACTCGATCTCATCTACTTAGAAGTCAGAAATGTTGGTCACATTTGATCACGATGCTTTTTTTTGAGCAAACTCGGACAGTAGTGACGAGATGTTGTCCACGCTCAACGTCACTGTTATCCACACCATCACTGGTTTCAATGGATAGAGTATCTAATTTTGACAAAAGTTCTCAATTCGACTGAGATGAACAAAAGCTTAATTGGTGATAAATTGCAGAAGCATCCATCGTAAGAATTACTTGGGTATTAACAAGTCTATTAGCTTTTTTCAACTAGTCATATTACAGCTCACAAGAACAATTATACCTCTGTATTGGGCGACATGTCAATTTGAAATTCATTTGTGCAAAATTTTTTCAGCTGATTTGTTGAATTTGTGAGGATTTAAATTGTATCCGTGAGTACGAGTGACTAGTTCCATTCTTATTTTCATCACTTTTGTTCACAGTCAACGAATTGCTGTTCTATCTTGGACTGCACTGATGCAAAGTGAAATTTTTTGACAGGCTGTTGCCGCAGTTGTACTCAATAGGCCCCACGTGACCTCAAATTTACAAAATGGACAGTTCGTACCGTAATGTTAAAAGAGATTGAATCAAATAATGACCGTTGCCTTTAATTATAACCTATTAAATAGAAAAATTATGACCTAATTAACTAGGAAAATTATAACCTAATTAAATAGGAAAACTATAACCTAATTAATTAGGCAAATTATAACCTAATTAAATAGGAAAAAGTACTCTCAACGATCTCTTATCGTATGGAAAACATCTAGAAACTAACGAACTTCAAACTCCCCTCAATTTGATTGAGCCAACTCAATTTGATTTTATAGTTATCGCCTCTAATAATTGGGTGAGTCTATTTTTTCAATTCTTGCGGGCATTACTGCTGACATAGTAATGCCTTGGACCCCCTTCAATTTCGTATAATATTGGAATCTGGTAACGAATATGTCTAAACATCAGCCTTTGCTCTTTAAGCGCGCGTAAACAGCATTGCAATGGGTCATTAGTACAGAAATAATTATACATTTTAAAATATTTAAGGAAACGTTATCTTAAAACAATTACGGCTATTTCAAGCTCAGGTAAACGTTAAAAATATATAAATTTATTTTGGGTTCTGGTTAGAATTTATCTTAAACTTAATAAGGTAGGTTTACCTGAACTTTTTTCATAACATTTGTCTGCACAAAAATGTAAAAAATTTTACACCCACGAGGTTATTAACCAATCTAGTTTATAGTAACAAAAAGAGATCTGGCTTTTAAGGGATTTTTTAAAATGATGTAGTTACATAGTTACAGTATGATTGTAATGATGATGATATATTTTCAGTCTATATCTGAGGGTGTGAACTTGATAGAGCATCCTGAATGGAGTCTGGTTAGCACAAAGCCAGACAAAAAATGGATCCCAGTATTCGATCACGTGACCAACCAAGTGCGCGACAAACACGGCATCTACTTTGAGGTACAATCTCTAAAAAACCTCCTGCCATTCATTTTCAGCAGTCAATAAACATTCCCTAAATAAATGATAATTGTTGACAATATTTCAGATTCATGTGAGTAAGAAAACACAAGCTTCGCTTTCGACCATTTTTTGAACGATAGATTCATTACCCTGTCAAAAATTGTGTTATTAAAGATATATAGTCCTTAGTTATCGAATTTCTAAAACTAGAAACTCTTTAGTCGATATGAACAAAATGGGCCACGACCATCACTAACCCTAATGCAGTCTTCTAATAGCAGAACTGCATAAGTTCGGGTAAATTTAATTCAGTTTTAATATTAGGTTTACATGGTGTAAGTTTGGAAATATCCGTCAAATTTTTCACGGAGTCTGTTTCTGGGCAAACGTGAACAACAATGTCAAGATTTTGTCACTCTTGTCCACACCCCTCGCAATACTTGTCCACGTCTCAATGTTGTTCGAGGTCGCAGTATCTAATAACTAAGATCTATTTATTGAGTGCCATTTGGACCAAATTGAAAGAATGCCCGTTTGGTGATTAGTTTGAAAAATATGGATTAGGAAGACAATCCACAATTAATTCTTTGATATGGGTTTCGAGAAATTAATGATAGATTTTGTGCAATGAAGTTTTAGGTAAATTTGATGTTTAAAACTGAGGACAATGCTTTCCTTTACCCATGAACATGAGTGACACAATTCATACATTTCTGTCACTTATCTGTATCATTAGTGCAACTTTTCAGTGAATAAAAGTGAGCCAAAATAAAAAATACTTTCTATAGTCTATATTGTTGACAAAAAACCCCTACATAGCTTCAAAAACAGCTAAATGTATTTTTAATACGTAATGAATGTAGAAATAAACTCTTCTTTTTATTAAAAAAACTCGAGTTTCTTATAAAAAACTACAGGAAAATAGTAATTTAAAACTTTTAATAAATATACTATTTTTCCTAATGTTTCTGTTCTATGCATGCAAGGAGAACACAACCAAAGCTCTTTCTGATCATCATTCGGTTTTTCTTTTGCAAAGTCACAAACAGAGATGGACAATGATCAATTTTCTTGCAAAAGTTGTCCAAATAACATATTGACCAAAATCATAAGTTATGATATCATTATGCAAAATTTAGTATTTTTGCTATATCTAACGTTTAATAATCATCGGCTATCATCCAAATTTTGGTAAAAAGTGCCAATTTTTTTTTTAGTTTTGTTGTAAGAGCAATCCATTTTCACCATTTTTATCTATTATGTCATTTATATATTGTTAGTTTTATTATGTATATTTTGGCAAATTTTGGAAAGCCAGTGATTATACCAGTTTCATGTTTACATTAATCTTCTTATAATCAAATGCCCTTACCTAAAATGCGCATATTTCTATTCGTAATATAGATCTGGTTCCCTAGTCAAAATAGAGCCACAAAAATTTTAGCGTACAAAAGTAGTCTAGTAAGATGTTTCTAGTTGCTCTTGCCATATATAATTTGAAATAAACATTGTATTGTAATTACAAAAAACACTATTTTGAACTTTCTGCCATGAAAACTGACAAAGACAATGATATCTATACAAAAAACTTAAACCATAAGTTTAAAACCAACGAAGTCGGTAAAAGCAATATAATCAAAAAATTCGTTTGTTTGATTTTGACAAAGAAGATGAAAACGGACAAATAACAACCATTTAACACAAACCTTTAGTCTCTTTTTTTCACTTTACTCAACACCGGTTAAAGTCTTGGTCAAGATCTGGCAAGTCTTAAAAACAGTTTTTCGTGGCGTGTAACTTATTTTTTGACACTATGACGGAACATAACTTGGATATGAGTTAATTTAAATAAAATTAAATCGTAAGAAAGAACAGCAAAAGAAAGATTAGGCGTGAAAAACTGGGCAACTGTAGAATGATCTCTTCAGTAACGACAGAGACAACGAAAATGGACAGAAAACGTCTATTTCCCACAAAATTTTAGTCTTTTTCTGTCGCTTTGCTCAAAAATGATGAAGTCTTTGTCAATAACTGGCACTTCTTAACCATTGTTTTTGATGGCGTTTTGTTTTTTTTTGGTGACAATATGACAAAACATGCAATGGGTTCACTTAAATCAATTTAAAACGTAAGAAGGGAAAGCAAATTAAAGACTAGGAGTGAGAAACTGGGCAAGAGTTGAATGATCTTTTGAGGGAACCCAAATATGTCTAGAAATTAACACAACCCTTCACAAGACGCCTTCACAGAATCACAACCAGCTTTCGCTCGCTCCACAAACAATGGCGTAAATTTGTTCAAATAACCATTTGGCTTATTTTTAAGGTTGACTTTGTACGCAAGCCACGGTTCTACGTCATCATCATTGTAATCCCGACAATCCTGATAAGTCTGGTATCGATGTTCGTGTTCCTCTTGCCAAATAGCTCAAGTGAGAAGATAACCTTCAGCATGTCAATGATGCTCTCTTTCTACATCAACCTGTTAACTGTGGCCAATAACATCCCAAACACCAGCAAACACTACCCATACATTGGCTACTACTACCTCACCTGTATATTCCTGATTGCGTCATCACTCTTTCAGGTAGGAGTTTCATTTTCTGATCGGAATTGAGTGGAAATTTTGAGTCCTATATTACAACTAATGCATAGCTAGGTAGTTTCGGTATTAGTTTAGTTGAGATTTCGTATTGAACATGTTTTGACCCCCAGTGCGGGTTATGCCACCCCCAACCCCCCACACCTAGCCTCGCTCAGTTACAAATGTGTTTGTTATTTATATAGTACATTAATTTATGAACAAGGAATAGAGATTTTGTTTTTGACTTACAATTAAACACAAATTAGAAATTATTCATTAAACATACGTAAACTGTATTTTACATATTTCTTTCGTTTTCCGTGTTGATAAACTTGATATATCGATGAGAAGGTTATCACAATTCTGCTACTATGATCATGTAAAACCTGTTCACGAAAGAAGTTCAAGGGTTTCCAAAAATACATCTAAGTGAAAAATACGGATATGACTCTGATGTCAGTGATCAAATGATCGCAATAAGTTTGGAATAAAAAGATGATTGATTTTAAAATTCTATATACAGCTTCATTGTTTTCATTGACACTGTCGCCTATTAATCATAAAATAAATGTGTTTCTGCGTAATCGCAGAGAAGCAGCATTAGGCTTTCAGTCTGCAGTGTATTAACAGTAGCCTGTTCTCAGCTGTCCTTTTTCAATTATTCCCCACATCTCAGACTGTTCATTTGGTGAGCATGGATGCTTTTTTTTGGTGACTATGGCCACTTTTTTTGCGTCTGCGACTCTAACGTGGTACCATTATTGCAGCCAACATTGGTCAGGCTATGGTAAACCTGAAGCTATGGTTAAGTAAGAGCTCATCCTCACACAGACAGCTTCACGGAGGCAGGGGATTGAACTCTGAATCATTGGCGTGGGAGGCACACACCTTACCTCTCAGCTATCACGCCACGTGCATCATCTTGCGCAATGAAAACTTAAAAAGAAGACGTCCATAAACGCTCATCAGAAACCGTCATTTTATTAAAAAAATGCCGGTCAAAAACAGCCATTCCCACCAAACACACCCCCCCCCCGTGTTATTGTCCATTTTGGAGCTAAAATCTTCGCTAAAGCGGGACACTGACGTATAACTACTGATCATTCTTATGACGTCTCTTTAAACGAAAATTTTGGTTGTATTTCTGGTCTATTTCAGACTGCACTGACACTGACCCTGCACTTCAAGTACACAGACACGGGCAGAGCCCCCTTGTGGCTGAGAAAGTGCACATACCACGTGATGCAATTGATCATCAAGGTCAAGTTCTTAAGACACGCGATGCCGGGGGAACTGCTGAGTAGCAACAGCGAGGCTGCAACTGAAATACACTCTCCTAAACCACACTTGTTCAAGCTAAAGTTAGATTTGATATCCAGTTTATATAGCGTGTCCCATAAAATTGAAATAAGCGAACGTTTCAAAAGCCACAGGGTAGCGTTGAAAGGTCAAAGCTCAAATTTAAAACATGTAGAAAAAACTGATGAATGAAAACTTAATGCAGCCTAATTGTTGTGATAAACTTATTAAATAGGTGGACTTGGCGTGTATGTGTGCGTGCGTGTGTGTAACCTGTATTGAGCGTTTATTATCATTTGCTCTATCTCACGTGTGCGCAGTATTTGATAGTTGTTTATATAGTCTGTCATAATGCATGCATAGAAGGTCGGACAAGTCGCAACAACTGCAGATCACATTCAAAAACGACATTTAAACTGATTCTGCGAGAATACTTCAGACTCTGATTGAAAAGAATTTCGAATTAAAGATCTGTCGAAATTTGCGTGATCTTAAATCAATTTGGCTCTTATCTGTATTCTGTTTGAATCATAAGCATCAAAGCGTTCTTCATAAGCATCAAAGCGTTCTTCAAAACGGTCGTTTATTACGTCACCAACGCAAACTTCTCTATTGAAGATTAGTCCCTATCTTTAAACGTATCTTTGAATGTTTAACAAGCTTTAAGCAACCCTTTCCTACATCTGAAAACGGACGAAACTATAACACTTAAAAAGCTATGGCTCTTCTTGACGAAAAAGCTTTCCTGAGCTTAAATAAACAAGACATGTTCAAAATATATATTAATATTTCCAAAAAATTACAAGAAAAGACGCGTTTATCGAAAAACTTATCACTCAGCTGGCGGAAAAATTACTGGACAACAACGTGGTAAGTGGTCAAGACAATAGGGAACATGCGATGGTGGAAGTAGCTATCCAAACAGACAACAGTGAACAAGTAAGAGATTTCCAAAAATTTTCAATCAAGGATGTTAACGAAAATTTAGCTATTGGGAGCAGCATTATTGGAAAACTAGAGCGAGATACAACAATACCTGCTGATATTGGGGTGCATGCTTATCGGGGGTCAACAACAAATGAAAAATTGAGAGTACTGAAGGATTACGAGGCAAAAAAATTAAAAACTTTGGTCTTACAAGACGGAACCAATAACGTGCTGAAAGATACGTCTAAATCTGCTGAAGTAAATTTCGAAGAATTCAAACAACTGGTTAATCTTTGCGTTGAAAAATTCACACCAGAAACAATTGTACTCTGTGAAATACCACCTTTAAAGGATCTTGAAAATTAAAACACTCAGAAGAACAATATTCTAGATAAATTTAATTCATTACTTCAAGATTACTATGACAACGTTGATCGGTTTAAAATTTTGCCCCTAAGCGATTATGTTAAAAGCGCTGCAATAAAAACTGGTGACTCAACGAGCTATAATTATTTGTTCTATGACAATGTTCATTTCAATTATCGGCATGGCGTTCCATTATTGAAAAGCTGGCTACTTTCTCACTTGTTGCTATCATCCAATGGTCGAATTGCTCAGTCCTATGGGGCTTCTCAATAAAGAGCCACTAATAATACGCAAGCGAAGCAACCATTGAAACTTGTAAGAGCTCAATTTACCATAAAAAACAGGTACCAAGCTTTCCAAAGTACAGTAAATTACTCTCATAATAATCCTTACAATAATCAGTTGCCTTATCGCGCTAACTCTTATGCTTATAAATTCAATGGTTCTAACAGCAGTTATGGCTTTTAGTGTAAAGTTCCTGATTGGTTTCTGATGTAGGTAACCTCACAATATCGTATTTTTAATTGCTTTCTTTCTTTGTCTTAGCTCGACCAAAAACTTTTATTTTCCTTTGTTTCTTATTGTTGTCCTCAAGATTTCCCGCGACAGCAATAAGAACAGAGGAACACGGGTAGAATTCAAAAACGCTAAGCTCAAAAAATGTATTGGCAGTGAAAAAAAGATTTCCAATAGAAGTGCTTAGTATTTTAGTAATAAACTGCAACATACTGTACGCATTCTTCATCCTTATCTTACTGATCAGCTGTGGCGACATAGAGTTAACTCCCGGCCCAATTGTGTCGTTTGCAGAGGCTAAAACAAAATGCAATGCGGAAAAAAACCTTAAAATTTTCCAGGTTAACTGTCGAAACATTGTAAATAAAAGACGGGCATTAAATGAAATTGTTGGAGAACTGCCAGAGAACACTATTTTTTGTTTTACAGAGACATGGCTCACTAGCAACGATCATGATGACTTTTATTACCCTAGGAAAGACCAGTATGTGCATTTTAGAATTGACCGAGCGAAAGAGGGCATTTCAAAAAGGGCGGAGGTGTAATGCTGCTTATACCAAAAACCTTTTCCCCAAAATTGAGAAAGCATCTAAATAAGTTCTCAGGTGACTTTGAAAGTAAATGGGCAGAAATAAAAGTAAACAACCGGAAAACTCAAAACACAATTTTACTTAATGTCATTTATTCTCCCAACAAAAACAAAACGGACATCTTTCTGGAACAATTGGCTACAAACATTGATAAAGCAAGAGTCAAAAGTCATAATATAAAACTCATGGGTGATTACAACATTAATTATCTGAACTCAAGGGAAAAGGAGAAGTTAGACTCAATTTTATTACCATACCATCTAGAACTACAAAACAAAACTGAGGCAACTCGTATTTGCAAGGCGGGCAAGACTGCAACGTTAATCGATTATTTTATTTCCGATATTTACGTCAAAAAAACCATTGTGTGCGACACTCCAATTCTATCTGATCAATTTGCCCTGTGTACTATACTGAAAGAAGAAACAAACCCACTAAAATTGGCAGAGAAGAAAAAAATCTATGACCGAAATACATATAACAAAGAAAAATTCCTTGATGATTTGAAAAAAGCAAATTGGTCTGTCATATACCAACAAAATAATGCAAATGAAATGCTTAAATCTTTCACCAAAATTTTCACTAGAGTACTGCAAAAACACGCGCCACTAAAAAATGTGTTCATCAGAAACGACAAATCATGCTTTGCTCGTTCACAAACTTGGTTGAAAGAGAAAAACAAAGAATTACAAAAAGAGTGTGGTTCTAGTTTAAAATCGAAAAATTTCAAAACCTTCTCCGAATTGAAACAGAAATTGTTTTGCTCATCTAACAGTGATTTCAATAAATTTTATCAGTCATTAGTTATGTCATCTAATAAAAGCAGAAAACGTTGGAACCTTATGAATGAAATAAGAAACCCGACTAGAACAAGAAGCCATATCTACAGTTTAAAAAATTTCTTCAATGTTTATGTCACCGAGCCCAAAAAAATTGCAAACCTTCTTAATTACAGGTTTTCACAGCTAGGAAAGTTCTTATTACCAGATGAAACTTGCGAAAATATCGAAGACTTTCCGGGTAGATCAGCCAAAACTTTTTCGATTAGATGTATTACAGAATTTGAATGCTTACAGTGCATTAAGAAACTCAATAGAAACAAACCAGAGGGACCCTCAGCGCTACCCCCTGGGCCTTAAAAGATGCAGTTTCTGTAGTCAATTAACATCTATGTTTCATTATAAATGAATGCATAAACAATTCTACCTTCCCTGAGATTCTAAAAACCGCTGATGTAACGCCAATTTTTAAAAAGAACGACCACGAGGAACCAGACAATTACAGACCTATATCAATAACACCCTGCATTTTAAAAGTTATTGAAATCTTAATCAAAGAGCAACTGACAGAGTACTTACAAAAAACAATCTACTAAGTCGCTCTCAATACGGATTTAGGAAGAAACATTCTACAACTGACGCTCTCGTTTACACTACTGAATTTATAAGACATAAAACAGATCAAAACAAAATTGTAGCTGCTGCCTTTCTAGACATTTCAAAAGCATTTGACTCAATAAACCAAGTTATCCTTTTAAAAAAGCTGGGATGATTAGGTGTTGACTCTAAAACCATAAAACTAATAGAAAGTTTCATCTCGGAAAGAAAACAAAGAGTTCTGATTAATAACGTAAATTCAGATGAGATTACTCTAGAACGTGATGTGCCTCAGGGGACAATGCTTGGTCCTCTATTGTTATATTTATATTAACGATCTGCGAGATCAAATTGATAAAAACTGCGAGGTGGTACAGTATGCAGATGATACATTACTCCTTGCTTCCGCTTCTATACAACGAGAGTGCAAAACAATAATAGAAAAAAATGTAATTTTGCTGACCAAGTTTTTCACAAGTCTAAAACTACAATTGATTCCATCAAAAACTGAATTCATACTATTCAGCCGCAACAGAAATTTCAGCAAATCTGAATCAATAAAAGTCGGGAACGAAACTATTACAGAGTCCAAAAGCGTCAAGTATCTTTGGGTACATATTGACAAAAATCTCAGTTTCCAAGACGAAGTGAAGCATCTTTTAAAGAAAATGGCGGGTGGAATTAAAACAATTTATACACTCCGTAATCGGATACCAACGTTTCTAATGAAAACGGTTCTGAACGCATTTGTTATCAGCCATCTACACTATTCATTACTGTTAATTCAATCAATAGACAAAAATTTGCTTATATCGCTTGAAAAGCAACTAAATTGGGCCATTCGTGCTTGTTACTCTAGAAATAGAATGGACTCAACAAAAGATCTCAAGATAAAGCATTCTGTTCTCCCTGTTGATTATTTAATCAAATTGAAAAAAAAACAACTTATATGTGGAAACTGAGAAACTGTCTTTTATCCGCGTTTAATCCTTTAGATGTCACAATCTTGCCCACTTGGTGCATCAGACAAAACCTTAGAAGCTGTGACATGTTTTTTGACTCTATATGTCACACTCAAAAATTAGAACGTTCAATTATAAAAACTGCATCAAAGGATTGGAATTCACTTCCTAAAGAATCAAGGGGTTTGGAAAAGAACAAAAACGTTCCCAAAAGAATTGAAAAAGTTTTATATTAAATCTTTTTTTGATAATAAACAATATACAACCTATAGGTCGGTTAGTTGGAAATCTATCAGATTTAAAAAAGTTTACTAAACCATGACTCAAGAATCAACACTAACTGGTCGAGCTAAGAATTAATTAAATTTAATTTAATTACACTTATATACTAAAATAAATAACCACACTCCAGGCAGTATTATAAAAATTGTTAAACCCTCTGTTACTTGTTATGACTGTTATGGTTAATAAAGTGTTCTTTTTTTGCAGAAAACATTGACATTCAAATGAGCACATTGATGCTCAATTGTACGTTTTTGTCGTTTTTCGAACGTTCGCTTATTTCAACTTTATGGGAAAGACTATATTTCCATAATGAGCCGCCAAACGTAGACAAAAACAAGCAGATGTGCTTGTTTTTATTGGGCTTTTCACAGCCCATGTTTAAAATTGGAATTGTGAGCGATCGAGCGTGCCATAAGTTGATTTTACTTCAAATTTGAGAAAGCAGAAATCAAAGGAAGCCTAAACGATTTTTTAAATCATTGGATTTTTAAAGTTCGTCATTTTATTAAATGCGGATTAAACAGGGAAATCACTGGTTTGAACGTGCGCATAATACGGTAATAAGCAAAATTTAGTTTCCGAAATTTGTTTTAGATCATTATTAATTACATTTTGGCACAAATTAGTAATTTTTTAACCAAAAGTACTAAATCACGAATTACGTGGCCAAAAATAAACACCAATGCTAATGTATAAACTGGTATTTACATATATAAGCTGTGAAAAGCGTCTAAATGCGATGAAACTGTGTAACGCTAACTGAAACCGTTGCTTGAATAGTTAAAGAAAAATATCTTTGGAGTTCTTGCAAGAAAGCCTCAAGACTTTTTATTATAGTTTTTTTCAACATCTTGTAAGATAACCTTCGTTATTAGACGAGGACGTTAGCCAGATAGGATCGTATTGTGCTACTCATATAACCATACACAACAAAAAAATGTAGTTAGCTTTTTTGCATCAACTTACACAGTAATTTCTAATACCATTTCAATCTAAAATGTTTCAGCAACAAATTTTCGGACGTTCCGACGGCCTCTGAGCGTCAAGTGAGACGATTTCTTAACATCTTGGCCAAATTCGACAACTACAGATACGAGTTTGACAGGAGACAGCACAGCAAACAGAAACAGTCTGCAATTATTGCAGAGTGGCAACTAATCGCAAAAGTCCTCGACATCATTATAGGATGCATATTCTTCACAATAGCTCTAATATTGAGCATCGTTTGTGTTTATTTCTCGAAATATGGAGCATGAAATAACTCATGAACAGATTTTAATAACTTTTTTTCGTTTTATAATATGAGATCGATTTTATTCAGTTTAGTTTATAAATCAAAAATAATTCAAAGCGATTGCTTCTCTTTATCGGCCATATAATTTGAACATTGTTTCCGACCAGGATTTAAGATTGCAGGGAAAGGCCAACAAAAGTTGGCACTTTAGGGCTTAGCAACCCCTAAGCTTAGCACCACTAAAAGTACGCACCCTATGATGATCTGGGAGGGGGGGGGGGGGGGGGGGTGTGTTTAAATATTGTAAATTGGATTTAATGTTAATGTGAACTCTGCTACATGTTAGATATCTAAATATCTCAATGTAATGACACAGTAGTTGAAAGTTTCTACACCAAAATTTAAGGACTTAGCAGATAAAACTCATTAATTAAAAAAACTTTTTCAAATGGTAATTTAAAAAAAAACAATTTTAAACTCAGGGACAACAAGCGGAAGTTATGTGGTTACTAATCGCCTAGACTTTTCATCAATCAATTTGTTAATTTACTCAACATAAAAATGCCATCAAACGCTAGCTCAAAACTGCTGTCAAGTTTGCAATATTTACCGGTCAAAAGAAACGCCATAATTTAGTTCAAATTCTCATTAGTTTAGATCACAGGGTTTGACTTACGGAAATTTGACCTACAATTACACTAGCTCAGCTGTGTGATCCACTGATCCACAAAAGGCTTTTAGAGTCCTTTCGTGGACAAGACTCATTACGACGCAGAGGTATACCCAAATCGTCACGGGCAGATATCCCCGCTGCGTGTATCTCGTGTTCGTTTTTACTATGTTAATACCTTGAAAGTGGAATAATATTGCGGAAAATAGCTACTTTAGCAGAAACCGGCAAAATGGAAGGGAATATCGTATCCCGTGTTCCCAAAAGAGTCCTAATTTTAGCCGCAAAATACAAGTACAAACTCAATAACCTATTTTTCGCGCGAGTTGTATCACGCATCCGCTCAATTTACGTATCGATTTTTTGCACGCAATGTAGCTCGATTTCGTATATAATCCGCAATTAAGCCTAACTTTATTACTACTTATCTAATTAAGCCTAACTTATTACTACTAGTAGTACTTTATTACTACTTTATTATTACATATAGTACTTTGTTACTACTTATTATCACTTATTAGTACTATTTATTACTACTTATTAAAATTGGCCAGTTCCACATTGATATACAAAGCTTTTGATGTCCGAGGGATTTTTCGGGGAAAAAAATCAGTTTTTGTGTTTGCATGTATTTTAAACGCTTTAAAGCTTTGAAAGCTTCAATTAAACCTTTATTAAAGTGCTCATTGCATGCTCAATATGCGTGCGAATAATAGATACCTAAATTGAGCGGAAACGTGCTACAGGATTTGTTACCTACTTTTCGCACCGAGTGTTCTTTTTTTTCGCAAAATTTGCGGCACCACTTTTGCGAAAAGTAAGATACAAAGGATGTCTCCTATTTTCGTTCATTGTATGTATCTAATTTTCGAGTCAATTTTGCAAGGGCGGAAATTTTGGGGTATACCTCTGCTTCTTAATGCTGACAACACAAAAAGAATTACTACCCTGACAGAATGTTTTCAGCAGCTTTTACAAAGCAGGAAGAAGGAATTTGCGGGCTAGCTGCATGCGTGTTAGATGCACCCTCAGATCAGTGGGTAATACAGTAAAATTGAGTATAATTGATATAATCAAAGATGATTAATTCTGATATACGCAAATCGCAAAATCTAAATACTCAGATTTTCAAATCTATTTGCACTTGCCATTGAATATTACTTAAGCTAATCCATTAGTGTAATCACCAAAATGCGTTTGTACAGAAGATTGACTTAATCCCCTCAAATTACTTCAATCCAAGCTAATTTAGCAAACATAAGAGATTTCCACAGAATTAATTTATTAGGATTGCAAATATGGTCAAATATGGGCGAGTTGGGGGTCTGTACTGACCACTAATGATCATTTTTAAATTTGTTTTTTGTATAAATCAGCGTTGTCAGTATTCAAAAAATTTTGCAGAGCAATGTCAATTTAGCAACAATTTGCAAACGTTTAACAATTTTTTTTTCCCTAGCAACTTTGTTTTTTTTTAGCAATATTTTTTCCTTGTGGTTAAGGGGTTTAAAGCTACCGAACCAATGAATCAAATTTATTTTCAAATATTTGCTAAAGTACTTAATAAATTGCCATTATTTAAAAAAAATGACATTAGGTTTGAACTGTGAAATTTGGGATTTATTGACATCTACAAGATCAAAACGCCAAAAAGTCCAGCTGAAATGATCACTTTCTGTTACGAATGAAAAACCATCTAGGGACCAAAATGTGAACATACTGATATAATCCTATAAATTAATCAAATTTCGAATGAAGATGTCACTTGAACCATGTTGGCACAATAAGGCAGAAAACATTGAAGAGATATGATCGACCTTTTGATTTCAAAAAGGCCTTTCACGTCTTCAATCAAATTTATTCAAAACATCAAAACAAGTGAAAACATGAAAATCATATTATTTAAAAATTAGATGCATTAGTGTTTTATTCAACAAAGCAGAAATAAAAGTGTTTTTTCTGGCTGCCCGGATTAGTTGAAATTATGCTGCACGCTCAAGCACCAGATTCAATAATACATCAATTAAATGTCTTTCATTGTATTTTCCATTTTCTAATAATATTTCAGGAGTTAATTTTTCTAGGTCGGCTTGACGTATGAATTTCAAAGAAATTGAAAATTTGTGTTTGCTAATTGTCTCCAACTGAAAATTTGTGTTTGCTAATTGTCTCCGGGTTAGCTTATTCTTGTCAACGTCAAAGAACTTCGAAGTCTTCACGGCTTTTTAGTGTTTTTCAGTAGCTCGAAAGGTTGAAGTGATTCGCTATTAAAATAGGGCCAAATAAGACTCAACAGAAAAGCAATTTTCCTTCATTACAAAAAGTATTCTCGGATGCGAAGGAATTTGCCTCTTTTTCCAGCCTTTACATCCTTTAAATGATTCTATATAGCAGTTTTCCAATAAGACGACGACGGAGGAGAGATATTATTATCTATCAGTATTATATAACATATTAAATATCAGTATTATATATAATATTATATATCAGTATAATGTTGACAAAACTGTAAATTGTTTTTGTTCCGAGAAGAATAGATACCTAATTGGAGCGGAAACGTGCTACAAGATTCGGTACCTACTTTTTGCACCGAGTGTTCTTTTATTTCTCAAAATTGACGGCACCCTTTTGCGAAAAGTAAGATACAAAGGATGTCTCCTAATTTCGTTCATTGTATGTATCTAATTTTCGAGCCAATTTTGCTAAGGCGGAAATTTTTGGGTATACCTCTGCGTCGTAATGCTGACAATACAGAAAGACCTACTACACTGACAGAATGTTTTCAGCAGCTTTTACAAAGCAAGATAAAGGAATTTGCGGGCTAGCTGCACGCGTTTTAGGGGCGCACTCAGATCAGTGGGTAATACAACAAAACTGAGATTAAATTATATTATCAAAGATGAATAATTCTGATTTACGCTAATCGCGAAATCTAAATACTCAGATTTTCAAATCTATTTACACTTGCCATTGAAAATTACTTAAACTATTCCGTTAGTGTAATCACCAAAATGCGTGTTTTATTCAACAAGTGTTTTATTCAAAAAAGCAGAAATAAAAGTGTTGTTTCTGGCTGCCTGGATTAGTTGAAACTATGCTTCACGCTCAAGCACCAGATACAATAATACATCAATTAAATGTCTTTCATTGTATTTTCCATTTTCTAATAATACTTCAGGAGTTAACTTTTTCTAGGTCGGCTTAACGTATGAGTTTCAACGAAATTGAAAATTTGTGTTTGCTAATTGTCTTCAAAGTGTTAGTTTTTTCTTGTCAACGTCAAAGAACTTCGAAGTGTTCACGGCTTTTTAGTGTTTTTCAGTAGCTCGAAAGGTTGAAGTGATTCGCTATTAAAATAGGGCCAAAGAAGACTCAACAGAAAAGCAATTTTCCTTCATTACAAAAGGTATTCTCGGATCCGAAGGAATTGGCCTCTTTTTCCAGCCTTTACATCCTTCAAATGATTCTATATAGCATTTTTCCAATAAGACGACGACGGAGGAGAGATAATATTATCTATCAGTATTATATACCATGTTATATATCAGTATTATATATCATATTATATATCAGTATAGTGTTGACAAAACTGTAAATTGTTTTGTTCCGACCCCATTTCTGGGGGAGGATATGTATACTCAGATGTTTTTTTTTGTTCAGACAACTTTGGTCGATCGTTATATTCATCGTAGAGAAATGAGAAATGTGAGTGGTATCATCAAAATATTAATTGAAAATTAAATTTTATGAAACAAATGAAACAATTTTGTGTGTTTAAAAGACTAAAGGCCATAAAAAGTCTAGTTTTTTGGCTCATAATGAAGTTCCCTATCAAAAAAATTCGATTTCTATCTGAGAGCTGTTTTTTAAAAACCGTTTCACATTTTTTTCAAGTGACTTCGAGGCTGGCCATTTTCAAATCAAAGTTCTGTTGATGACAAACCTCATTTACAGTCAAATGATGCCCAATGAAAAAATAATTCGTTTTCAAGGAATCGCTCGTTTTTTATTACTGCGACTATGAGTTTTCTTAATTTTTATATAAATTTTGATATTCTTTTCGAGACTTTAGTAAATTTTTGAAGTACTAGGGCACAGACTCGTTGACTAAAAGTGTACTCGGTTTCCTAAAGAGCAGTAATTGAACCTATGTAGAAATTTGAGTGGACAGCTAATGGCTGTAAAGGCTTTAAAAATATATTTTTGGGAAAAAAATTTTTTGAACAATTACAGATTTTAAATTGTTTCTGTGAATCGTGAGTCAGTCTCAATGATGACAGGGCGTACTTCTTTTCCACTGCAACCAAAAATAAACCCAAAATTAACCTGTGTAGGTGTTTTATCATATAACTGTTTTCTTTATGACTTCAAAATTACGACTTTTTAATTTCCTTCAAATTCTGTTTTTTTTTTCAAAATTTTGGATCCCATTGGAATCAAATCACAATATTATGTTATTGAAAATTCCCATTGGTTTAGAGAAGACGTTCAATTGCTCATAGAGACGTTTCTCAGCGAAAAACGTTTGGTTTTAGTGGCCTCGCCACTGTCCTTCTGCACTTTCTACACATTTTTTGGGTTTTGCCTGTATTTGTTGCCCTTCTCATACATCTACGACATTTTGATGACTTTGTGATGACTTTTTGATGACATAAGGGTAATACAAATTATTGCCGTCCCATCGGAACACAAATTATTACGACTTTTTTGTTGACTTTCATTGAAATCTATTGAATTTTATTCTAAGGCTTTGATATTACGGCTTTTCTCAGAAAATTCGTGGTTTTGTTCACTTATTTTGTTCACTCAAAAAATTCACTTATTTCTTCATATTTGTTGGTTGTTTTGAAATTAAAATATTATAAAAAACTTTTTTTTGTTATTGAAAAAAGATTCGAAAATGACAATGTTTCTACTGAATAGTTCTTTTTTTAACGGCTTCGGCACCTTTCTCTCGTAATTTTTTTGCCATCTTTTTAAATTTTTTATGTAGCAGTAAAATAACAAGAGGCCTCATTAATTTTTAACGGGGGGCAGAAAGAATGAAGTTACTCAATGCAAAAAATTTATAGCAAACAGCTTTAAAGTTTATGATATTCTTTTTTTTTAAATATTTTTTTAAATTTTTTAGTTTTTGATAATGTATTTGTCAATTTGTATCTATTTCTCGTCACCGAGAGGCCACATTCACTTCTTTGGAATTCAAACATGAGTTTGTCTATTGATTTTACGTCGTAACTGATGTTTTGTTTGTAGGACAATATGCGTTTGAAAAAAAATTTTGTTAGTGTTCAATTTTTGTGTTCCTTTTCTCTTCTTTAATCACTTTCGATATTACGAGATCCCAATGATTTTCAAATGTAGCCCATATGACAATAATTATTCGTTCAGTATACTTTTACTTGAATTGGTTTATATAACATTTGAAATAAAAACACAATATTCAGATAAAAGCGAAAGATATAGATGGCTTGAATAGTTTGTGTTTTAGCAAATTGTTTGTAACGCTTTCAGTTTTTCTCCACCTTTTGTCCGTTTCTTTGTCTTATTCTAACCATGGACAAATTGTTTTTTTTTGTAATCGGTTTTTTAGGAAATGTATCAAGTTTTTTTCAATAAAAACTCATGGTTTTCAAAACTTTTGAAAATTTTTGGTTCAAATAGTTTTGGTTGACTTTTTTCGATTTCACCTCATTACTTGTTCTTTTTACCGAGTTTTTGCCTTGTTTTATGAACATTAAGTCTCAACTACTTTGTATTCACGCAAAATTAATTTGTGTGTTTATGGTTTTGTCTGGTTGTATTTCGACGTCGTTTTTAGGTGCTTTTAAGATTAGATGTTGAATTCCTGCCGTAGAAAATGTTTTTGTTTTTGCTCATTTTATGGTTTGTTTTTTTTTCTTTCATAGTCTTATTAATGGCCGATCTCATGAGCGCTGTAAGGAGGCACGGCATTATTTAATTTATTTTTGTAATTTGTGTAACAAATTTTTTTAATTCAAAGATTTTTTTTTATTTTATCTTCATTTGGTTGACAGTTAAGTGAAAAATGTAGATGAGCGCGGGTCGGAACATCATATGCAAACGCACATTAACAAGCCTCTTTTTTTTGGCTAGTCCTTACATGGCTTTCAATCTGTTAGTTTTCTCAGTTTTCCTTTGATTCAGAACATAATCTCATCTTCGCATATATGTTTTTCAGTTTGTTTTTCATCTGATCAGTTTTTCAAAAAGAGTTATAAGATAAAAACAACTCAGCTCAAACTGTATATGCTTAAATTTACAATATTAAAGTGTATTTAGCATCAAAAAGTTTTTGTACTGGGTACTCCTAATCAGTTTTTTTTTGGTGTGTTCTCAATTACCAATTTTGAGAAAGGTCACTAAAAGAAGCAGTCAAAATTTTCTCATAATTTATCTCTATTGTTCAATTTGTAAAATTTGAGCATGAAAGCGATAAAAGCCGTTGGAAGAAATAGCTCACAGTTGAGACTACCACACGTAAGTTTTTGTCGCTAACTGGCATTCCACTTGTAAACGACACAAAGCGTTGTGTCGTTTTTCAGATTCAGAAAAGAGGCATAGCCAGCAGAAAAGCCATTTTGTACAGAAGTCCTGCGTATGATTTGTTTTCAACAGCAGCTTTAATAGATTCATGTTGTGAGGGGGATCGATGACACTAAAAATTCAAGCCTAATTCTTTTCTTAAACAAAATCTGTTTTTTTTTTGTTAAAAAAATCTTGCTGTCTCAGGTTTGATCCATCAACCTACCCCAAACTTAATCTGTAAGTGATCTAACCTACTTCGCAACCATTTCATAAAACAGACAAAATGCAACACTCTTTATAATAAAAATTACGGTTGATTTTTAATTTTGCAAACTCAATCGATACTTTGTCATTTACTTCTGAGAATTTCATCCTGGGTCAACGAGGTCAGCGATTTTTCAGCCCACTTTTTATAAGAAACGCCATGAATGCGATTAAAATGCATACCAAACGGGCTAAATATCAGTGCATTTCTAACAAAGCGCATTCAAGCGCATTTTAGCGCATTCCAATGCATTTTAGCGCATTCCAATGCATTTTAGCGCATTCAGTGCATTTTAGCGCATTCCAGTGCATTTTAGAGCATTCCAATGCATTTTAGCGCATTCAGTGCATTTTAGTGCATTCCAGTGTATTTTAGCGCATTCCAGTGCATTTTAGCGCATTCCAATGCATTTTAGCGCATTCCAGCGCATTTTAGCGCATTCCAGCGCATTTTAGCGCATTCCAATGCATTTTAGCGCATTCAGTGCATTTTAGCGCATTCCAGTGCATTTTAGCGCATTCCAATGCATTTTAGCGCATTCAGTGCATTTTAGTGCATTCCAGTGCATTTTAGCGCATTCCAGTGCATTTTAGCGCATTCCAATGCATTTTAGCGCATTCCAGCGCATTTTAGCGCATTCCAGCGCATTTTAGCGCATTCCAATGCATTTTAGCGCATTCAGTGCTTTTTAGCGCATTCCAGTGCATTTTAGCGCATTCCAATGCATTTTAGCGCATTCCAGTGCATTTTAGCGCATTCCAGTGCATTTTAGCGCATTCCAGTGCATTTTAGCGCATTCCAGTGCATTTTAGCGCATTCCAATGCATTTTAGCGCATTCCAGCGCATTTTAGCGCATTCCAGCGCATTTTAGCGCATTCCAATGCATTTTAGCGCATTCAGTGCATTTTAGCGCATTCCAGTGCATTTTAGCGCATTCCAATGCATTTTAGCGCATTCAGTGCATTTTAGCGCATTCCAGTGCATTTTAGCGCATTCCAGTGCATTTTAGCGCATTCCAATGCATTTTAGCGCATTCCAGCGCATTTTAGCGCATTCCAGCGCATTTTAGCGCATTCCAATGCATTTTAGCGCATTCCAGTGCATTTTAGTGCATTCCAGTGCATTTTAGCGCATTCCAGTGCATTTTAGCGCATTCCAACGCATTTTAGCGCATTCCAGCGCATTATAATATAAGGTTTTTATGCTAAAATTATGGAAAAGTCAACTCAATTCTTGCAAAATTTTTCAAAATATTCTCGATTCGGGATATAGTACGACATCTCTGCAAACGAGTGCGCTTGTGATCATCGAGAAAATTAATTTGAAAGGATAAAGTATAAATTATAATAAAGTATAAATTATAATAAAGTATAAATTATAATAAAGTGTAAATTATAATAAAGTGTAAATTATAATATAGTATAAGTTGCAGAGAATTTGATTCATTGCATTTATTAAAAATAGACAAAACTTTCAGTTTCTCTAGGTTGGAACCTTTAATTTCCATTCTTCTCAAGTTGTTTTTTTTTTTTGGGTTTTTCCCATTATAGCCCCACTAGATTACAAAAGAGATTATAAAAATGGGGCGGGTCTGTACGTTCACGAAGTTGGGGGGGGGTGGGGGGCTATAATGATAGAGGGGGCTGTACTGGGAAAGACCCTAATGTCTCCCCACTTCACTCGAAGAGTAACCTGAACGTACTGACATATTTCCGCCGCAACTTCGTTGGCTCAATCGAGTGTCATTTATCATCTAATGCACTTATCTGGAGCTAGACTGCCCAAAATCTTTTTTCGGTCCCGCATTCTATGTCCAGGGTACGTTAGAACAATCGCATCAGCTTTATCTTGAAGTTGATGCTCCGTAACATAAATAAGAAATGGTGCTTTTTTCGCAAACACTGGATCTTCGAATATCGGTATATCTTTGGCCTGGAATAAATAAAACTGGCTAAAGTAAGTTTTCAGTTCTTTCAAATGTGGGCTCCGCTTTGAAAGGTCGCTCATTACATATACAACATCGCTTTCTCGTCTAACTCCAAATTTTTCTAGACTGGAGGTCAAATTTGTTGGTTTTAGACTTCGCATAGCACAAGGTCGATCGGACCCCCGTAAGTGTATGACAATAAACCTTTCAATACTGCCCAGTTCTCGATCTTCAAGTCTGACTTTTTCGAAGGATCTCTTCAAGCAAAAGTTTTTAACATAATCAGCAGCTGTTGTGATAAACAGAGAAAAGCTTCGCTGTTTTGAGATTAAAGTTAAGTTTTTTATATCTGAGTTTTGAAGATTTCGCATTTTATCTGTCGTGATATTTCGAATACGAAAAAATCTTTTCAACTTTCTGGTTCTGCTCCCAGAATACTCCCCGTACTCTATTGTGACCACACTTTTTACGGAGTTAGTAGATCCAAAATTGTTTCTGAGGTAAGAGGCAGGCAGAACGCGAAGTCGACAAACTTGCTGACTGCCACTCTGAAAAGCAAATTTATTAATTTTTTCTCTGGCTATAGATATTTTAATTAAATAGCTTCAAGTACATAGCACCATAAGAACATTAGAAAGATCCGTTGAAGATGGAGAAGATAGTTAGCATGTTCTTGCTATAGTATTTTGAGACCGTACTACATGTCAGTTTTAGTACTAACAAGTCAATTTGCAAGTCTCATATCAGTCTGATTCAGAATTAGCCCGGGTTAAAGCTTCTTTGATTTCAAGCAAAGATCATACATGATTTCATACTGTTCATACGTGATTTCCTAGTACTCTCCTTGAATATGACCAAAGAAATCTTTTATGATCCTAGTATGATTACCAAAAATCATACATCCATTTCCATAAATCTGTGACGATTTACGTTTTTTTCTATTTAAGTCGGTAGGTCATCATCACCTATGTGATTTCCCGGCATCACTTTGTGGTCCGCCAAATAATCGTAACATACAATATCTTTGTCCAAATAGACAACTAAAAATTTCATACACTCTAAAGCCAGTTTATACTTATAAATGCTCATTTAAAAAAATATAGAAAAAATCGTTTGCATATCACCTCAAATTTGTTCTGTGAAGAAGTTTCAATCGCATTGTTATTCTCTTAGCGTACAAAAAGAATCTAACGTGTATTGCAAATGCAATATAATAATTTAATAAGTCCTCAGACTACATTATAAGAGGAAATTGTGGCACCAGTTAATGTTTTATGTGTCATATATGAGTTTGTATGATTTCCAAGAGTTTTTTCAATTTCAATCGAATGTCAAATTTAGTCAGTTTTTAGGTTTTGAACAATTTTTTATGATCCCTGTATAATTTCATGGAAATCATATATAATCCTTGCATGACTACAAAGAACTCATACTATTCATATATGACCTAGTACGAATTCAAAGAAAGTTGATCAGTGACCCCGGAGAGTATGCTTTGAAAAGAAAGCGAAAAATGACAAATTGTTTCTGAAAAACAATTGGATTACCAAATGGAAATGAAAATTCATTTGTGTTTTTTGTCATATTTGGAATAATACGTTCAATGCATGTTAGTTGCTTCTAGGGCGTACAAGGGGCGTAGTGTGTGCAAAATTGCACGGTCCAGAATTAAAAATGAAGGCACGAAAGGTTGGACATAGGTATCGCATGCAACTGCATGCAGCTTTTTTTCTATGCATGTTACTTTTGTCTAGGATACTTTTTTCTAAGTTAGGGTTGTTGCAGACTTGCTTAGTGCTGTCAAACCCAAGAAATCGCATGTTTGCAAACCAGTCAATGAATTAATTTGAGCTCTAGAAAATATTTGATACTCAACACGCTGTTTCATGCTTGGGTGAAAAGATTCAGTTTTTATGACACTGAATAAAAATAAACCTATTTCACATGATCAGTTGGAATATCTGCAGACCTATATAGCACGTTGCAATCGGAGAAGTACATGTCAAAACATAACTGCCTGATGTCGGAAGAATTGCTCTAATCTATTGAAACCTGCTTCAATCGTGGAGGGGACTATCTAAAAAGGCTTCAGATGACGTCATTAGAGGTTATTATACACCGAAAAAACCACTAATAAAATTTAATGCAAAAAACTACAAAAATGGCGTCTCTTTCCCGGCTGTGCCCCCAGTACATTATGCGCCCCCCAGTTACAGAACACTTATCATTACATGGTAAATCATTATGTAAAAATAATGAATGTGTCGGGTGGGGGTGCGAATAACATGCACGCACTAAGCTGGGGGGGGGGGGGGGGGGTAGACACAAACGGAAAAGATCCAATTTTGCGCATTTTGTTTTTGTCTTTCAGTAGTGAACTGCCCCACTTGAATTCAGCTGCTGACACTTGTGAGTGAGAGAGCAATTTAGATCATGGCAAACGAAACAGTCAAGGGCGCAAAAGTCACTCTCCAGCAAAAAATTTGCAGAGAAAACACTTTTGGTAAAATACCGTTGATGACTCGAAAAGTTGTGGAAAAACTTAAATAACCCTACTTATTTCAAAACTAGCAAAGAAGAAATAAAAAATGCGATACACAGTTAGAAAGAACAAAATTTTAGTTATGTGGTTAGGTGATGTGAGTGTATGCGTGTTCGTGTGTGTGTGTGTGTGTGTGTGTGTGTGTGTGTGTGTGTGTCTGGGGGATGGCGTAGCTAGTTGGGGGCTTGATAGGTGGGGGAGGGGAGCTAAATAGGTGTAGGATGACAGTTGAACGAAGGTAAGTATTTGGAGGGGTAGGTTGTTGGGAGTGGATAAGGGTAAGGTAGCTGGGGGTATGAGGATAGGTATGAGGGATCATAACTTTCAATACCACGCTTTGACTTTGAAAACCAGCAGCAGTTCTTAATTAGCATACAGTACATTTACGCTACTGTTAAAATACAAGGCTCAAAAAAAGTTAAAATTCAAAACTGTTAAAATTCAAAAAGTTAAAATTCAAATACAGAACTGCTTCAGCTGAAAGAACACCGGAAAGGGATTGAAGAGTCGTGCAATAAAGATAAAAAATGTTATCTAATTATACCTATCTCCGAAACATGAAAAAATAAGTTAAAAAGCAATTTATGGCGTGAAAGAAAAAAATCAATTTTTTAGTGAGAATGTGGGTATGAAGTAAGGGATGGGGTAGGTGGCTGTGGATGT
The DNA here is from genome assembly GCF_964194025.1 of Convolutriloba macropyga. Classification (NCBI taxonomy): domain Eukaryota; kingdom Metazoa; phylum Xenacoelomorpha; order Acoela; family Convolutidae; genus Convolutriloba; species Convolutriloba macropyga. Next base: position 74,351,419 of record NC_134470.1, read on the forward strand.
AGGTGTGTGTGTGTGTGTGTGTGTGTGTGTGTGTGTGTGTGTGTGTGTGGTGGCGGTTGGTGTGGGGGGAAAGGTGTGTGGGTTGGGCTATTTTGGGGAAAGGGTAGTTCAGATAGGCTGCAGGGACTTATATGGCATCAAAGACTCCCGAATTGACTTTATATCTTTGAATATTAAGTAATATCAACCTCAAAACTAAGCTATTTTTGAAGTCCATTTGTTCGAGAGCAATTATTTATCTCCTCTGTTTCAAAATCAATCTCAGTTTAAGTCATTCTTTGAATTGCATCGCTTAAACATACAATAGCGTTTTTGATGATTCTCCGGAAGTAAAAAAAAGCAAAAGCTGAAATTTAAAATTTTGATTGTTTTTTTCGAGACCTTCTGATGTCTTTTCTTCGACATAATAGCATTGTCGTGTTTTGAATATCTACATGTGGATACAAACCAGTTCACTCGAATCACTCAACAACAGTTAGTTATCATGGTTCCAATGTAAAATTTGCAAAAATTCTTTTCTTAAAATGTTTCTGTGAGAAATTGTTAAAAGGTTGAACAGAATTGCTGATATCTCGGTAACTATAAAAAGTATTCAATTTCTTCAAATTTTTTTTTAAGTCTGTTGTTTCTCAAAATTTGCAGCGCTATCTTTTGAGTACTTCCAGCTATTTTTTTTTCAAAATTTGAGAATAAATTTGTCATCTGGCTAAATAAATCGAAACCCAAGACAACTGATCAAAAATTTTGCAAAGCAAATTGTCTTCATCAAATTAATCAATTTATAGACTTCATCATTTGTTGAAACCAGAATAAAACGCTGAATGGGAATAAAACTATTGAGAAACTGCCAGATACCACTATTAACAAACACAATTGTAAGAATTACGGTGAAATTTGTAAACATTTTGCAAAAAAGCGGTAAATGCAGTCAGGAAAACAATCACTCTAAATTACCGCACTTTTTTCAAAAACACTCCCAGCTTTCTTGATCACGCAAAAGCGCCAATCTTAAAACAGTTGTGACGATCGGATGACTGGTGGTAAACCAAATGGAGGAACGTGTAACTTCATAATGATACGAAAGGTTCCAGACTTTTGTGGAATTCCGTGCCAGAAAGATCAACTCAGTCGACGCATAATTTTTTAATTTTTGAAATCCAAGGAAAATAAACAAAGGTAATGTTGTAGAAATTACTGTTCTTTTTTCAAAAAATGCTTACTGTTTCATTCAGTAATTTCAATTAAAGAATGAAACACACGGCCACAATCCCAATATTAAAAATCTGATGAGATGTTATTATTGCGTGTAAGACAGAAAATTGTGGAGAAACATAAATAGAGACATAGCTCAAAAACCATGAATTCCTACTTAGAGAAACAAATTATCAAACACCACAAATCTCGATGACAAAAATTCACAAGTTGACTTCAGTTCACTACAAGGCAACTGAGAGGTGTCATTTAAGAGAGTAAGAAAAAAGTCAAAACCTAAAACATCAAAGAGGGCGAAACACAAATATATAAAAGTGTTTCGGAAGGCAAACGACGTCAATGTAAAAACTTTAATTTCTGAAAAATTGACAGCAAATAAACAACAAAAAAAGTTTATTTATGACTTTTTAGAATGAACAATAGTACTCCTAATAATGAGGTTTTTTAATACCTCAAAAAACAACAACACAAATGGGAAAAATTAGAAACAAGCAAAACAAAAATTAAGGCTGCTGACGCAACAAAATTTATAATTTATTCTCAAAAACATTATGATGTTTCAATAATTCCATATTAGAATGCTCAATTAGAGCACCTGTCTGTTTTAGCGTTAAATTTTCCCGAAGACATATAATTTAAAAGAAATGAAGACTTAGAATTTATGAATAAAAAGGCTTGATGAACAAAATTATGCCTCCCTAGAGAGCCTAATTCTGCCCTCTCATGAAACAACTTGAGTAATCAGACCCCAGAAAAATCGAGAAATAGGAAAGACATCAAACATTTCTCAAAAAATTAAATAAAAACACGACTGTCAATATCATAAAAATGAAAAAACTGTTCAAGGAAAACATAACATACATGCTCTTCTTAACGGTTAGTGGGACTTTTTGCTATTGAAACAGAGTGACAAAACACGACAACCTATATGAATTACGAGTAGATCTTAAGAAAACTTAAACTTATTTGATAACTTTAAAAAACTCAATTGTCTAAAACCAAATAGTTTTTCCTTGTCTTTTGATCGATTCTAACAATAGCATCCATGCTACCTTTGAATGCATGTTTCACATTGAGAAGTGTTTTGCAGAAAATCAAAAGTTACACAGCTGAACGTAAAAAAAATGCTGAAATCCGTACTTTTACTCGAAGGAAATTTATCTCTTTCCACCTTAGTGACAATTTGAATTATTTTTATGCTAATAAAGTAAGCATTCGTTTGCTCCTTTTTTCCAGCGTTAAAAACTGTTTCGATAATACTTTTTATTGACGTTAAACATTAAAAAAGTATGAAGATTTTAAAAAATAAGCGGCTTCTCAATAATGCAGATTTTTTATTGCGATAACCACATCGAGCCATTTTATTGTGATACGCGGTTAACAACACAAAATATTTTACTATAGAATTTCTTGAAAAACAAAATTAAAAAGTTCAATTTAGTGTTACACTCGATGGGCTTTCCAATGATGCTAATCATGTTTTTGTACGCCAGCTATTTGCCCGACCAAAATTGACTGAACCAAAAACCAGTTGATCGTATAGTCCCCCCATCTAAGTGGGATCGGGACCAAAACAATCGTACTTTATTGAAGAAATTGTTGAAGTTTTTTCAAATTGTTTTTGAAGTATTGATGAAAGGTATCTTTTTCGATTTAATTTTTCTACTGTTTTATTCTATCTGAAGTACTTTAATTTTTACAATTGTGAGCAAAAATACAAGTTTCTCTTGATTATGAAAAAAAATTTGAAAAATATTATGAGCTCTTTCAGTCTTTTGTAACCTGATCACAAATACTGAATTGAAACATATTTTTTAACAATGGAGGGTGCGTGTGTTGATTGATGGTGTTGTAAGTCACATGTATCACCTGTGAAATTTTGATATCTTCGTGATTTGAACTACTAAGAACTTTCCAATTAGCCGAGATTGTATATCAAAAAAAACTAAACAATCTAAATAAGAAATTGGAATTTTTGGAAACTAAGCATGAAATAGTAACTTTCTCATCACCTGGTCAAATTTTTGGTACACAAACTGTTTTGTATCCAACATATCACCCCACGTCCATCCGTGGAAGAAAAAATTACCAGTTGAGACTTTCAAGCGGACGTTATTGTTGTCTCGCTGGTGACTCGTTTGCATTGATGGAATATACGATACAAGAGTTCTGTTGCTCTTCACAGCCATATAAGCAGCATCAATGAAGTCATCCATTTTGTGAAGCAGTCCAGCGTAAAACTTGTCTGAAAAACAGTGCAGCGTTGATGAAAATTAGCAAATTTAAAATCAGATTTGCGTGAAGTTTGTATCTATCCAAAACTAGCTTAATTAAACAATGAGTGTTTTTGAGGCTAGCGTTACGAACAGTGACAAAATTGTATTATCAATTTCCACGCCAAAAGTATCTGAATTCCACGCGTCACTTTTTCCAGTGTTACATATCTAATAGCAATGATTTTGTCAATTTGATCAAAATGAAACTCAGCCCATTTGGTAACTAGTTTCAAAATCGTCCTTCTCGTCAAAAATTGTGGATTATGAAGACAATTAGCTGTTTCCCAGTAGAATATATTAGTGTTCGCAAGAACAAGAAACGTTTTCAATTTTGTCCGAACTTTTTATTGATACAATTGGGGCTATAATGTTCCGGGCTTTTTAATTGTTCAAAATTGTGGTATTGGGTTGCGTTTATATTTGAGTAGTAGTTACAAGTATATGCCTTTTCCAGCCTAAAATTAATTTATAACTGCATTTTGAGTAAATAATCTACAACGTACAAAATAATTACACAAATTGAAAATGGTTATGAATTATTGCCACTCATTTCCACTAAATGACAAGTTTTAAGAATCTCTTCGGATATTGGCCACGTAATGATTGAAACAATTAATAGGATTGAATTGATACAATGATAAAATGGTGACATAATTATGTATTACAAGGACATCACAATAATTTACCGTTTGGGATAACGTACTAGTTCAAAGACCTCTATGAATGTGACTTTTGAAGTTAATGAATGATGTGTCTATTGAAATTTTTGGACAGTTAAGTGCAAAAAGAGCATCAATTTGTTGGAATCTGAAAAAAAAATGATGTAAATTGAACTCACCTACTCAAACTTCTTTTTTAATTTCTTTTTACCGATGTAACAATTCATACAAACACTTACTGTCTAATTTACTTACAGTTTATTTTTCTGACAGTTTTAGTTTGAAAAATGCATTAACGTTTCCGGTATTGCAGGGAAACTTCAAAATTAGTTGTTTATTTTCAGAGAAGTCTCTGCATCATAAAACAAAATTTTATTGAATACCCTGTTCTGTTTTATTTGCACTATTAACTATGCTTTTCAGTTCAACCTCAAAAAGTCTTGAACTAAGTTTTCTTGGAATATTTGCATTATATTTTAGAAGATTTAAAATTGACAATTTTTGCAACTGCTCCAGTTTTAAACCTTATTTGATGTTTTGCATTATATATATATATAATATATATATATATATATATATATATATATATAATATATTTTCTGCACTAATGGTCTCGAAATATCAAATATCTTTGCCAATCAAAAAAATTCTCGAAAGCTTTTGTTTTTTTTTGTGATTGTAAAGCGTGGTCAGAATTTTTCTCGCATTTTTTACATATTTTGTTTTTAATTCTAAAATTTGTATCACTTGTGCCGGCCGCATACAGAAGTTTGCGTTAATTTTTCCAATTTTTTCAAAAGTTTTCTCTTTTTCTAAAACGATTGATAGATTTTGCTCGGATGTCTTATATGCAAAAATGTGTTTATCTTTTGCCAATATATTTCATGGATCCAGCCTCCAGGCATATGTAATTTAGTTTTTTAATTGAGGAAAGCAATTGATCTTCGTTTAAAAAACAACCACAAACAACTCTTTTATAAGATTCAATGGCTCAATTGTTTTATTGACCTGGAGACTCAGTTCTTCTGATCAAGGGAAATTTTGAGCAAAGAGTTTTTGAGGCATATTTAACCTTGAATAAAGGAATCCTTCAAATATATCTAGAAATAAATTTAGTTACCTCGAATTGGGCCACTCGCTGGTAAAAGTTGATTGCTCTGTTCTTTGATGCGCTTTGAATGAAAGGCTTTTAATATGAAATAGTTGGTTGGTGAAATCTTATCTGATATTACTTTCACAACTCAACATTGGGAATGCAGCACCCCAGGTAGAATTTTATTAGAAGAAAGCCTTACTTCGAAATATTGAGAGTTTCAAGAAATATGGGGATAAAATATAAAAAACTGAAACAGCTCCAGGAATGTCTTAGTTGAAAATTTTTGTGTCTTTAATGATGGCCCCTTTTTACAGAGGCAATAACAGTAAGAAAAATTCTAACTTCAAAAATCCCATTTAAGACATTCAAAATAATATTTTATGAACATAAATTTTCCCTATCCGGAAATTGAAGTTTAATCTAGTCCAGACAAAATTTTGGAATACTCAATTCCTAATAATAGCTATAATTTAAAAAATATTTGTTTTACCCTAAATGCAATTGCTTTAAAATCAAAAAAATTGCACACATTAAAAAGTGCTTCTACCCTGACAAAAAGGGTACGCAAAAAATGAAGTGCTTTAAATTATAAAATGATTGCGAGCTAAATCTGAATTTTGCGACAATTGCAACACGTTTCAATATTTTTGCGTATTAAGACCCAATGTGTGGCCAGCGTATAGGGGTGTCTGTTCGGTGTATAGGGGTAAATGAATAGGGGTGAAAAGAAGTAGAACCCGTCTGGTCATTGCCGGCTGGTACAAGTCCCGATACCATAAAACGTCTTAACTGTACGACATGAAGATTGCAAAAAAGAAACAAGTCCGTTCATGTCCGCAAATATATTCACCCAATTCACTGCAAAAAAACGTTCACATCAAGTTTATGTGTTTTTTCCGCTTATCCAATTTCGTATTAAAAGATTATAAAAAACGAACTGATTAATGTGGAAAAAAATCAATCTAATTCCAGGCGCAAATTGCTCAAAATTCATTGAGGCCACCGCTTTACATAGCAATTTTGATTATTAATTCACAGCGATTCCGCAACCCACCGATAATTGTCTGTGCCTATCTGATCAATGGAGTTTTGTGCAAGCAGGACCCGTCCACAGGGTCTATTATACCAGTCCGATTGGCTAAATCTACACAGGGTTTTAGAAATACCTTTAAATAGCAGAAGCTGGTCAGCTCTTTGACAAAAGGGTAGTGAGATGTTGAACTCATAATTCTGGCTTTCAGAGACCTTTTCAATGCGCTGGCTGTTATGATGAAACATAAAATCTTCGTTTGGTAATGAAGATTGAGATGATATCAAAGTTTCATAGCAAAATACAGATACTGCAATTACCAAATAAACAAAGAACAAATATTTGAAATAATTTAAAATTCGAATCATTTTTGATCACTTAAAAAGCGTTAAGGAAACGTTAAGTTAACTTGAGTTATTAAACATTTCCTGTGAAAAATCACCTGAAATATTAAATAGCGCTCAGTAAACAAGCCAAAAAACTGTTTTCAATATTAATTGATGTTAATCTGTACAAAAATCATAACTTTTGATAACATTTAAGTTGAAGGTTTTCACTCTTCGGCCTCTTAGATCACGCCATGTAATTTGAGCTGAACAATTTTATTCATATACATGACCAAATAATAATGTATGCTAATATGATATAACTCATTTGATTGACTTTATACGTTACACAACGTAAAACCACAATGAAGTTTTTGCAAATTTTAAAATGAATGGTTTTATGAATCATCGGTTCTTTAATGCACTTCAAAAAAAATAGAATACGCCTGCAACTACAACTTCGGCATATTCTTAGAGCAAATGCTAGGCCCCAACCAGCCTTATAAGGTGTACTAAGGCTGAGTTAGAAAAAAAGCCAATGCAACAGGGAAAATTTTAGGCATTGCCAACTATAATTTCTCGAGCAAAATTTCAAGTATGTCTGGTAGTCAAGTAGTCGAGTATTGGAAACTTGATTCTTGTTTTGTATCTTAGGGCAAATTAATTGTTGAATGCACTTTCTTTATAGGACCCTCATTAATGCCATAAATGATTTTATTCGCAATAGCACATGTAAAATATTCGGGTTTTTCACTTTTGTGTAAAGTTATGGTTTGTAAACCACGGCCATTATCTCAGCAACTTAACTAAACTTGACCTCACAGAAAGTAACTCAGTATTTAAATCAAGTGCTTTACATAAAACATAAAAAAAATAGGCTTTATCCCCAAATGGCAAGTCATTTATTCCCGGAGGTTGGTGGCAGAGCAAATCAGCGCTGAATCAGTCTAGAGAAATTCTGTTTTTCTGGATGGCCAGTACTCTGTTCATGTCCCAGTTTACACTGGCTAGTCGTCAAAATTACTGCATAAGAAAAGTATGTTCAGCTTAACTCCGTTTGTTTCATGCGCGATTCGAACTTCCGCGTAGGTACTTCTAACATTTATTTGCGTAGAATGTCGTAACCGCTAAGCTAAATGGGCTTTGTGGTAATTGCCTACGAACTAGCTTAAATAAAAGAAGTGCGTATACTACTATGCTAATTACCAGTTATAAGCTACGAGACATTACTCGGCTCAGATTAAATTTTGTGGTATGAATAATCTGAGGCATGAGAACTCTATCACCTCAATAATCATAATGAAGAATCTTAATAACCGATAATTATAATGAAAAGAAACTGCACATAACGAATCCTTAAATATTCTGCAGATGCAATGTTTCAGAACTGAATTAAGTTTATACCTTTGAAATGTGCCGGCTCAGCGCTGAAATGCTCTTAGGTCCAAGTCGGGTTTGTTATTTCAGCTTTGAAAAAAATTTAGGTTGTATTGAGTACCGAAGAAATACATCGTTATCGAAAAACGCTCCATTATAAAGTTTTCGATAAATGGAAAAAATTTTTGTGAAATTTTGTTTTAATTTGAAAATATGTTGCACTGTGTTTAAAGCTCCGGTAAAAATTAGCCTGAAAAAACACCTATGTTTACCTGAATTGTTCGGACAAATTGTTCCCACTTGAGCTACACCTGAAGTTCGTTGAAATTTACCGAAAATTCACTTGAAAAAATGAGGCGTCACTGGCTGAACCTTTACCTGAACTTGCCTGAAAATTACCAGAAAAAGGCACCCGAAAAGTTTAGGTAGTTTATCTGGTTCGGGTCTTTTTACCTGAATATCGCCTGGAAGTTGCCTTTTTCAGGTAATTTTAAAGGAAAATTCAGATGAAAGTTCAGCCAGTGATGCTTCAATTTTTGAGGTAATTTTCAGTTAACTTCAGGTGAGCTCGGATGGGAGCATTTTGCCTGAACGATTCAAGTTAATTCAGTTGTTTTTTTTCGGTAAGTTTTACCCAGTCGAAAAACAACCTAACAACCAGACAGCACTTTTTTTGTTTGTTCGAATATTGCAATCAAAAGCTGGGAGAAAAGTTTCTGATCACAAAACTATTTATTAAGAGCTGAAGCAACTTGTATTATTCCTTCTATAACCCAAAATTGCGGCATACAAGTTTGGCACTACTTGGATGCACACTATCAACTAGCAAATGTTATTAAAATTTTGAAATTTCATAAGTGAGTTCAGGAGTCATTTTTTTAGTGAGATAAGTCACGCAATTGACAGCTAATAGCAGAATAATAGTAGACGTCATTAACATGAATTTTAACCGCAAAGCAGTAGAAGTCACTGAAGTGATTGAAAAAGTCAATTCCAAGAAGTCAGGTTGTAAGAATCATCGATGGGGACAACGAAATAAAAAACATAGCAGGACAAGTGCTGACGTACAATTCCAAGAATTGTCATTGAGTAAACAGAAAACTAGACTTAGAACGGACTATGAATGGCTTGGGAAAACCATTTAGAAAAAAATCCAATCCAAAAAATTGAAAAACAGTAAAAATCAAAGTCAAATTGCCGCATTGCCGCATGTGAACAAAACACCACTAGCGAGAAAGCGAATTTTTGTTCAAACACCGTTTTCTCACTCTACTTTAAAATTAGTGCGAAAAATTTCACGCCACAAAACCATTTGCTTTTTCGCTCCACTTCCTGTTTCGGCGTGACCAAAATCGCTACTCCAATTTGACTTCCAAATTCATGAAAATGTGTGAACACATCTTAAAAAAAGACAGCGCCCATTACAATTCAAATTCTTTGAATTTTAATATCTCAGGTTGTAAAAAAAATTGTTAAATAGTTTTTAGATGCGCTGATTACACGTTATTTCCCAGATGGAATTTATGCTTAGATTTCGGGCAATTATTAGCGGAAGTGCGAGTGGAGAGGAATTGGGGGTTTTGCCTTGACGTTCACATATTCGGTGAATTTTCTGATCCGTAGCAACGAATTCAAACTCGATGCGATTCTTTTTATGGTGAATTGGAAGTCGAATAAGTTAACTCTTTTTATTTGAAGTTACCTTTAAATAGTAGAAACTGG
>NC_134470.1:74368616-74371431 GCF_964194025.1 Convolutriloba macropyga
GAGGTTGTTGTTCTATTGCAAAGTAGTGGTATTTAAGCTGTTTTGCTGTATTTAAGAGTATATTTAACTCATCTTGGTGTTGATAGTGTTTAACTTCAAAGGGTAGAGTTTCGCGTGTTAAACGCCTGTTCTGTTGTGTAAGAACAGCTAGTTGTAATTCATCCGAGTGTGTCGGTACTTGGGAAGAGGGTTGATCAATGTGATGATCCATTTTGGTTATTTCTTTTATTTAAATGTTAGTAGTTTTTGTTTTAATGGGGCTGTGTTCCCCTTTTTCTTGAATTTTAAGTAGATAAAGAGTAAAAAGCTATGGAATCTAGTTCTAAGTTTCTTTCTCAAGAGAGAAAAGGGTGTTTTGTGTGGGTTCGTTTTACGGTTTGTTAACTCACTGGTTGCACCAGTTAAGGCAGACCCAATGTGGGCTCCTTTTACAGCCTTAAATTATAAAGAGCTAGGGCTACTTATTTCTTCGCGCGAAGTAGACTTAACTATATCTCTAAGACTAACCGACTCTGTAAAACACTGAGAGTAAACTTCTATTATTACGGTGGTTAAGAAGTATAGCACCGGAGTCAATGGTATACACATGGTGTATCTAACTAAAAGACTGACTACAGTTAGTTAAGTTCTCTCTCTCTCTCTAAAGGAGAATAGTGTCTTCTCTGTCTCTGATTGGTTGAAGGTGCACATTCAGTTTTTTCACTGCTACACTGTGTTACCCATAGAGGCCAGCAACTTCAGTTAATAGTGTGAAAACTTAACTTCGGAAGCTGTTTGAAAAAATATTGCGACCGAAGTAGAAGTTACGTGACACTGCTAGTAGTCACTTAGAACTTCGGCTCTGATCGAGAGCTGCGAAGCCTGAATGTTAAGCAAAAATTTAGAGGTGACTTCTGCTGAGTCACGTAAACTTGTTCCGCAAGTGCACGTTATAAAATGCCGAATACTGCAGTACCATAAGTTAAAACGCAGGAAGTTGCTATATTCACAGTCAGTAGTTGACTTTCGTTATTTTATAACATACATTGCGCACTTTAAACAAGGTTAGGTGATTTTGGAGAAGTCACTATGCACTTCTCCCGCAACCACAGCCTATTAAAAACAAATTAACTATAATAGACATTGCTAACTTTTGCATGATTTTTGAAACATTTGCTTTAACATTTCTCGGCTAGCTTGCATCGTTCGCCAATTTCACTGTATTTGTGAGAAGTAATAAGAGTTTACCGTCAACAGCGAAAACCAAATATTGTGAATTGTAGCCAATCTGAAAGCTTGGGAGTTTTGCACAAGTTAGCAGCAACACAAAAACGCTTTATGTTAGTTTCTGATGCAGCAAATGTAATTTTTACAACTATTTTGTTATTCTTGCACATACTGAGAAGTCGAGATTTGTTTTTACAACTCCAGTGTCCAGTCATTAAGAGGACAAAACGACACGCTTTTATCCCACGTCCTTTCCCCATCATTATTGCAAAAAATAAATATTTGTAGTCAATTAAAACTTAACTAGAACCAAATTTAAAAAACGGCAACGTGTTAGCAGACAAAACGTAATGATTTTGTTTTAGAATATGAACTTTTTCGCAAAAAAAAACAAAATTAGGAACAGCGACAACTGGATTACAGAAAAGAAAGGCTATCAATATGCAAAGATGTAGCAGATCCTTCTTTCTTTCTCCAAAAGTATAAATCTAACAAATTCTGTTTGAGTTTGTGATGCCCCCAAATACCATTTTTAAGTTGTTATACAGAAGGATGCGCAACAAATATGGCCATAAACCGTAGGATTGAAAACAAAATGAATCCCAGTTTTGCCATCGAAATTTTTATGGTTGCGTACTGAATTGAGTTGAGTACTGAGTTGAGTGTTATGTTGATTTTCGAGTGTAGGGTTTAGTCGATTGTTTCAGTTGACTGTTTAACTGAGCTCTGAATTGATTGTGGGGTTCAGTGTTAAGTTGAGTTTTTCAGTTAAGTGTTCAGTTGAGTGCTAAATTGGGTCTTAAGTTGAATTCAGATTTCAGTGGTGAATTTCAGTGTGGGAGTGTAAAAAATGCGCGTGGAGTGGTTGCAGCAGTTATATTGTTTTTGTGGTCTGTTTTTGTGATTTATTGCATGTCTAAACCCATTTAGCTCTTCTTCCCTAACAAGTAGCATTGGAGGCAATTCACCTAAGCTGTTTCGAGTAGAACTTTTTCATGGTGTGGAAAGCTGTTTCTTAATCTCAAAAAAATTGATCCCCTCAGTCACTTCAATCAACTTACCCCCCCCCCCCCCCACCCCCCACCTTCAACACTCCCCTTGTCCACCCTCCTTCATCTGGTTGTTAATTTCGAAGATCAAATTACTTTAATTTATTAAGAAAATTTAATTAATTATATCAAATTATAATTGACTGAGACTACAATGTAACACATAATTATGTTCAATTATAATAGATATTGTGATCCAAAATCCAAAACTCTATCATAGTAGCAATTTTATTGTCGATCGAATTAAGTGTAATGACATAAGGAAGAGTGTTCATGAGTGGGGGTTACTTGAAGATAATTTTAAGTTATAAAGACCTAAAGGAAATGATAGTTGCAAATTCTACTACTGCCATTGAGTGTTAGCAGACGCCATTCACAAATTTTTTTCTCAGGATTTCTCGCTAGAATTTTTTTCATTAAGAGAATCCTTCTCCCCCACAGCTTAATGGGCATGTAACTTTCACGCCCCTCTAACCTCCCCCTCAGTTGTTCATGCTAAGTGCTTCCCAGGTTGAGGTGCAGACCGAAATCGTCTCTGATCAGACCGTCCTAAACCGAAG
>NC_134470.1:74371631-74446740 GCF_964194025.1 Convolutriloba macropyga
TTTATCGTTTTTATGTTACTTATATATATACATATATAATATATATATATATATATATATATATATATATATATAAGTATGTTTGTTTGTGTGTGTGTGTGTGTTAATAATTATGTATGTCAATGATTATATATTTCTATATAATTTTATGTATATTTTTATACACACACACCACACACACATATATATATATATATATATATATATATATGCGTGTGTTTCGGTGTGATTGTGAAAAATTAGGTATATCAATGTATATTTATAAATATATATATATATATATATATATATATATATATATGTATATATATAATATATATATGTATATAAATATATTTGTATGTAAGTTTTATGTTTGTATATATATAAATATTTATATATATACATATATATATATATATATATATATATATATATATATATACACATATAAACATTTTATGTATATATATATATAAATATATTTATTATATATATATATATATATATATATTTATACACACATATATATCTATATATATATATATATATATATATATATATATATATATTTATATGTATATATGTGTGTGTGCTGTTCGTGTGTTTTCTGTGTGTGTGTGTTTGTGTGTGAGTGTTTTCCTCCATCAAAACGGAAAAAGGAAAGTTCCCCGAGATTTGATTACATAACATATATCGCGATTTCTGTTGATGACGCATTTTCACGAGTTAGCAACACAGTGAACTGAATCCCTGTAACCCTGCTGGGAGGTCTAGGAACCCTGTATTTTTTTCGGTAGTATTTTTGTTAGTTGTAAGATTTGACTAAAGAAACTCATAATTGTTCGCACACAACATAGATATTTTTGCTAATAGATTTGTTTGACATTGGTAGGCGTTATTGTTATTATAACAAAGCAAATTGCTTAAAAATTTTCCATATTCCATAAAAAACTTTTCGAATTTGTATCAATTCAAAAGATTTTTGATTTTATTGTTATTATGTTCGCATTAGCGATTTTTTTGACAATTTTGAGATATTCTTGCTCAATTATGTCAATAATGTGTCGTTTAAAAACAACCAACTCACTATTATTGGTCTCATAGTGGTTAACAAAGTCAAAAGAATTTGAATAATATCATTTCCTTAAAAACTTCACAACAGATTTTTTTTTCAACTTTTTTTTCTGCGAGAAATAAAATTGATAGAGTTGATTTGGCAACGCAATCCAACGGAAGCAAAACATGAATAGCTTCATTGGGTAAAAATCTTTCAAAAATAGAGAGATAATCTGTTCGGACAATTTTTGCTTTTAGAGATAATTTAATAATTTTATTTCACGTGGCACAATTTGGATGACAATTTTGGTGTTCTCTCTTTTGAACTTTTTGCAAATGCTTTTCAAAAATGATACATGTAGACAAATGATGAGTAGATGAACCAATGAAAGTAGATGAACCAGTGAACAGCAAATGAAATTTAATGTTTTGGCTCGAGTTGTTTTCATAACAAGTTTGTAATTTTTTAATTTACTTTGTTGCTATTTTTGTCATGTCCATTCGTTTCATTCAAAAAAAAACCTATTGACGGCTTGTATCTATTTATTTATTTAGTTTTAAGATTATGATATCAAAAAATATTTTAGTTTTTTGATATATACGCGCTGTCCTTGTTAAGTATAATTGTTCGAGGACAAAATTTCTCTCAGAGCTGTTATAAACCAATCTGATTGTTTTTAACAATTCACTGCTATTTTGGCTTCGACACATTCTTTTTTTTGCTTGATTTTATTGTTGTTTCTGTGGTTTTATAATAAAGTTTTTTTGATCAGAGAACCATTGGGCTCTCTAAGAAGCCATCAATGAATTTTTTACTGTCTCAGGTCAATGGAGTACGTTTTATAGGGAAATGCTTTTTTTTTTATTTTTTTGTTTTTTCTTGTTTTTTTTTGTGTTTTTTAGTGGTTTTCTTTTCGACCTATATATTAGAAGACTCATTGATGACAGTTTCCAGTTGTTTATGAGAGAACATAATCGAATATCTCCAGTGGTTTAAGTTATCAATGAATATATTCGACTTCGACTGTGTTTCTTTTAAAATAAAGAGCAGACATTTGTGTTCTGTTGATATTTCTTTTCTTTGTATTTGTGATCTTTTTCTCAATAAATGCAGACTTCATACCTCGAATGCAATACTAGTTATTCAAAGTTTTCATTTTAAAACATGAAATTATTAACAAAGAATTGTTTCACTTTCGAGAACTTTTGGTAGTTTCCGATACTCGCCTTCATTTGGTGCTACTACTAACGTTGTTGTTATATGACAAGCAGATGCTTATGTCAATGAAAAAAGATTTTTATATTTTGCATTACAAATTAAACCGCACATAATATTTTCAGCATAATGAGATGATCCGCCATGGTACATTAGGATCATTCTGTTTCAAAGAGAATGGAGTTTTCTTCTTGGAGAAAGCCAGTTTTTTCTGCTTCACTCTGCGTTTATTTGCGCCTACTGACTTTCTCACTTATCAAATGCTGCCACTACAGCAATAATCTTGAAAATTGCTAATTAGTTTCTTATTTTCATTGGCGTTTAAAATGGAACCTTTGCTCGTATCTCATTTTAATCAATTCTCTACCTCATTTGCATTTATAACTGTCGTGGTCGATAACACGGGTCAAAGAATTCAATAAGTTGAATTTTAAATTAAATTTTGAACTGAAAATATACAAAAATTAGCCTGTATTTATAGTGGTTATCTATGCGAAAATATACAGAGAAAATTTAGATTAGCTAAAAATATTTAACATGATTGGCATGTGAATAGATGTTAACTCCGAATCCCGGCGGTGATTTTCTATTTTCATCAACATTTCATGAGAATCATATATGGCTTGGGTACAATCGAGTTCATTAGTTGGAGGCGGTGGATGTTAGAATCAGGTTTCTGTTGGTGGGAGAATTTACTTCTGACATATGATTGATAGGTCAATAAGATAATGATAGCGCCAAAACAAAATTAGAATTGAGTTTAGTTTTGTAGCCATTACTTATCGACACAGCAATAAAGTTCGTCAGGTAAGTTCTTCTTTCGTTCTTTGAAACATTAATAAAACTTCTAAGTTTCTTGATGTTTCATTGAAACCATCACATCCTCCCTCCTTTTTTAAGCAAGTTTGTGGGTATGGGTTCTCCAAATCTGTCAGGTTGTTTTCTGTTCCTGGTTGATGTTCGTGAAGGCTCTGAGGTATCGGGTTCTCTGTGATGATGTGGCTGCAGAAGCTTCATCTTGATGTGAAGGTCCCACATCTGTGTTCTGAGGATGTGGTTCTGATTCAGATATGGTCTCCTCCACTGCTGGTTCAGTTTTCACATTGTCCTCATCTAGTCTCGCAATTTGGTTGTCGCTCACTAGAATAGTCCGTGCTGAGTTTTCAGGCTGTATGAAAGATGTGTTTAGACCCTTCCTGATGATGAAGATAGCAGGAACTGTATTTGTCTTTTCGTTGGCCTTGAATAGAATGGGTTCGCACAAGTCGAAATCTGCTATTGCTGGTAGTCTCACTCTGCGTCCCAACAGGAGTTCAACTGGAGTTTTGCTCCTCGTCTTTGAAGTGTTGCGATGTGTCATCAGTGCTCTTTGCAGGAATGCTCCAAATGACACATTAAGGTTTGGACACCACGCTTGAAGTGCCCGCCTCACTGTCTGAACTGCTCTTTCAGCTAGTCCATTAGCTCTTGGATGATAAACGGGTGATTCCGTTTTCTTAATTCCCAGTGATTCACACCACTGTTTAAGATCACCACTTACAAATTCAGGACCATTATCAGATACTAAATTTTTCGGTATTCCGAATCTTGCAAAGATTTGACTAAGATGTTTTTTAACTGTTTCTGATGTTCTATTTCCCACGGGGAAGGCTTCTATCCAACCAGAACCCGCGTTAACAATTACTAATATATTGCCTTGGTCCTTAACATAACCCCAGTCGATGTGGAGCCGTTCCCAAACGTCGGCTTCTGGCCACGTAGAGACTGTTTTTCCCAGGCTAGGCCTGTTCAATTGACAATTCTTACATTTACTAACAAAGTGTTGAACGTCTTGGGTAATGCCAGGCCACCAAGCTATCATTCTGACTAATGCCTCAGTTGCAGTCTTTCCAGGATGTGTCTCATGCGCTTTTGCCAAAACCAAATGTCGTAGTTTGGGTGGAATGAAAAGAACAACACCTCTGAAGATCATTCCATTATTTAAAGTAAGCGCATCTTTCTGTTGTTCGAATCTTTTTTACGCTTCTGAACATTGTTTCCAATTGCCGCTTTTGATTCGTTTCATTATGTCCTGGAAGAGTCTGTTTGTGCCAAGTTCATTTTTGATTTCTGCTTGGGTCACCAAATCACTCTGAGCGAAGTAGATGTTATTGATTGCGAAGCACACTCGATCATTGTCGGATCCGTCTTCGTCAAAATCCATTCTGCTCAAAGCATCTGCATGGGGTATTTGCTCCCCTGGTGTGTACTTCAACTCATAGTCGAAGCCCATTAGAGCTATTGCCCATCTTGTGATTCTCGCTGATGCTGTCTTCGGGATCTCCTCGCCTGGTGCAAAGAGATATTTGAAGGGATTGTGGTCAGTCTGTAGGGTAAATCGTCTTCCAAGAAGGAATTGCTTCAATCTTGTGACCACAAAGACAATTGCCAGTGCTTCCCGCTCTATGTTCGAGTAGTTTTGCTCCCCTGGAATCAATTTTCTTGATACATATATGACTAGATGTCCTTCTTGAACCCCGAAATAACCCCGCCAATGGCTTTTTCAGAGGCTTCAGTAGTAACCGTTGCTTCTTTTTGTAGACTATACGGCTGTACTAGTGGGTTAGCACATAATTCATTTTTCATGTCTTCAAAGGCTTTTGTCTTTTATGCATTTTGCCCAATGAGAAATCGCTATTTCTCATGTTATTTAAGGGTAGCATTTTTGTTGCAAAATCATGAATCATTCTTCCGTAAAAATTAACTAGCCCAACAAACGATTCGAGTTGTGTATTGTTAGTTGGTGCTTTTGCATTTTTTTTTCAACATGTTTGGGATCTGGTGCTATTCCCTCTTTTGAAATTGAGTATCCCAAAAAACTAACGCTATCGACTGGTTTTGAGTTAGATTTTTTCTCATTAATAGTAATGTTTTTCTCACGTAGTCGACTCTTGACTGCAAGCATTCTCTTGTCGAACTGCTCCTTGGTAGTTCCATTTACCAAAACATCGTCTTGAAAGATCACAACACCTTTAATTCCTTTGAGTGTTGATTCGATGCAATTCTGGAAGATTGAAGAAGAGTTTTTCAATCCCTGAGTTAGTCGGCACATCTTGAACAGTCCCTGAGATGTGTTGATTGTGCATATATCTTTTGCTTCTTCGTCAAGTTCAATTTGATAGTAGGCATCTGAGAGGTCAATTTTGCCAAAGTATGAGGCCCCATGTAGGTTATGGAAAATCGTCTCCATGTCTGGTATTGGGTAGTCCTCATCCATGACCATGCCATTGATGTGCACTTTCAAGTCCATACAAAGTCTCAGTTCTCCACTTTTCTTTCTCTGCTACACCACTGGGATGCATTAGCGACTCCTCCTGGCTGTACCGGTTCAAGGATGCCTTGTCTGACCATTTGTTCCAGCTTCTCTGTGACCTTGTCGTGAAGAGGTAGAGGTATTTTTCTAAACATACAAAGGCTTTGCAAAACATTGGCTGTGATCCTGGTATCAACTTCACATGAGCTTTGTAACCCTTCACAGCAGGTAGGTGCTCGGCTGTTCACGCCGTGCTTGGGTAGAAGGTCTCTACCAAGTAGTCGAAATTTTTTATCAGACTGCACAACTGCAAGTTGTTTTTGAGTGAGCCTGCTTCCGTTCCAATCAACGTCACAAGTAAGTGATCCCAGAAGCGTTAATTGATGACCATCATAAGCTTCAAGATGTCTTATCTTACCATCCAACTGAGGTTTATCAAGCTCAGTCCATATTTTTGATGATATCACTGTGCTATCTGCACCTGTGTCTACTTGCATTTTTACTTTGCAGTTATTTATTGAGATATATTCCCATGTCACATACATGCTAACGATTTTTTCTTTAGTATAAAACATTCCCATCTCCGATGCTGGAGATGCTTGCTCTGAAGAAACATTTTTTTCTTCGCAAAAGTTATTCTGTTTATTGTACTTACCTGAATTTGGTTGGGGTTTGCTTCTACACATTTTTGAGAAGTGTCCCACCTTTTCACAGGTGTTGCATTTCTTACTTAGCGCTGGACAAGGTCTACTAGAGTGTGGCTTACCTCCACACCTAGTGCACATGTTGTTGATTTTATTAGCCGTAATTTTTTCATTTGGTTTTCGAAAAGTCTTTTTGAAGTTGAACCCAACTTCCTCTTTCACATTAAAGGGCTTATTACCTGATGAAGAACTTGCAAAAGCCATTGCTTGACTTCTGACCTGTAAGCTCTCGGTCATTTCAGTAACCGACATTGCTGGTTTTGCTTTAATACCGTCTAGTAGTCTAAGTTTTGCTTCAGGGTCCCTCAAACCTGAGATAAACTTTATTTTTACCAACTCCTCTTCGGGGTTGGCCGCTGTTTTAAATTTTTCGAAGCCACAATAGCATGCTTCTTCTCTAAGACGTGCGTGGAAGTCGTCGTCTGACTCCCCTACACCTTGGGTTACGGACAGAAATTTAGCCCTTTCTGCCGTTACTACTCTCTCTTTAGGAGAAGTATAATTTTGAATCGCCAATCTGATGTCTTTATACGGAGTGTCTATCAAATTCCTAGGACTCATTAAGCTCCTAAGTTTAATAATTGCATCTTGCCCGCACATACTAGGAAAGAGATTGGTTACCTGTAGGTCCTGTACAGTACCATCGGTGTTGACCTTGTCCTCTTTCTTCTCTGCCCGACATTTAGCCACAAAAGACGTAATCCACGCAGTAGTTGATTCTACATTCTGCAGATCCAAAATTTGTCTGTCTGTAGCTGGTCTGGACACCATTGTCGTGGTCGAAAGCACGGGTCAAAGAATTCAATAAACTGAAGTGTAAATTAAATTTTGAACTGAAAATATACAAAAATTAGCTTGTATTTATAGTGGTTATCTATGCGAAAATATACAGAGAAAATTTAGATTAGCTAAAAACATTTAACATGATTGGCATGTGAATAGATCTTAACTCCGAATCCCGGAGGTGATTTTCTATTTTCATCAACATTTCATGAGAATCATATATGGCTTGGGTACAATCGAGTTCATTAGTTGGAGGTCGGTGGATGTTAGAATCAGGTTTCTGTTGGTGGGAGAATTTACTTCTGACATATGATTGATAGGGCAATAAGATAATGATAGCGCCAAAACAAAATTAGAATTGAGTTAAGTTTTGTAGCCATTACTTATCGACACAGCAATAAAGTTCGTCAGGTAAGTTCTTCTTTCGTTCTTTGAAACTTTAATAAAACTTCTAAGTTTCTTGATGTTTCATTGAAACCATCACAATAACCTTCCGATCGCACTTCTGATCAAGAAGTCAAAGAGATATTTTTGCCGAATCCTGACACTCCGCAACGGAATTGTAGTAGATGTGAGTTTTTGCCGGTTGCTGCATGGATTTTGGGCAGATAGATTAGTAATTTTTAAAAGCACCCTATAACACATATCGGAGAATGCAAACCTAAATAACTTAACAAGGGTTAAGCAAGTCGGACAATGAAAACGCTTCTTTCTTGCTGGAACTTACTGTTTGATGTTTGTTTTAAACTGTGTGTAGATTTTCAAGGCTTTGTTGTTTCTGCTCGAGAACTCAAACCAAATCTTTGTTCTTTGTGTTCGAGAATTTTAATTAATGGTGATTTTTTACCAAAAAGAATTTTGTTACTCAGCTTTGTTTTTTTTCAGTCTATGGCACCAAAAATTAACCCGACTGGTATCCACCTCACAGCGTTTGAATACCTCATATTTGAATTACAGAGCATGGTCTACCTTTTTTGTTTCAAATTTTTCCAATCTCTAGTTGGGACAATTAAGTAGACGAGTAAGAATGGAAATCAGAGTAAGTGGTATACAATCATGGTCAATGTCAGAATTCTTCAGCAAATTTAGTTGATTTTGTCGTCATTTATTTCGAAAATATTTCGACTAAATTACAAAAATGTGTGCGGAAATTGTTGATGGTAACTCAAATTCACTTCAAGTATTGACGTTTCACTTAGATTATATAATGATGTGTATTTTTGGCGTTTAAAGTGAATAGTGGTATTTTTCGTCACTAACTGTTACGCCATAAATAACTCATTTCTGTACGCATCACTTTTGTTCACGGTTGTAGTGTCTTACAGCTGAGCCAGAGTCAATTGGACATCAGAAATGAATATGACCGAAGGTAGAGGCAATTAAACCGAATGACAATAAATTTTAAGCTCGAAATCGTGCAGTTGAGTATTACAAATGAAAAAAATTTATGCTCTTTTCACGATATATGTCACTTTATTCCACGATTTGTGTAAATAATTTTCAATTTTTAATGATAAAAAACGCAAAATTTAAAATGGTTACAAAAAATGTCATTAATTTCAACAAATTGCCATTTTATTGAAACTTCATTTTTCGGACAATGGCAACGTAATGTACGAACATTATGTGTAAACGCCGATTACGGAGGCTCATTGTTCAAAATCAATACACAAATGGGATACCTGTGAATAGTAGAAAATGGTCAGCTCTTTGGCAAAATGGTAGTGAGTTGTTATTCAAAACTTTTTCATAACTCGGATTTGTCAAATTGGATTGATTGGCCGGTAATGAAGAACTAATAAGGTTCGAACTTCCAGCAAAAAACACTGATACTACAATCACCACACCAGCTAACAAATATAACAAATTTCTACAGCTATTAAGAAAATTAAAAGAATGAAAAGCTGTCAAATTTTTACTGCAATCAAAATACGAAAGCATTACTGATTTAGGCGAAGAGTATTGTTTCAAAACACCTCATAGAAATCTTGATATTGCTTAGCCACGAATACTAATTAGAAATAATCTGTGCTGTGTATTATCTTATAACAATATATAATTTTTGGCGTAAAGCATAAATTTAATTTTTTACTTAGAATGAACAAGAGATAAAAATTTTATGATTAGCTGTTTAAAGTTGTAAAGACAGAATGTAGAAGGTTAGAAATTGTTCACAATACCTCTGCTTACAATCGAGCTGAAGAGAAAAAACGCAGAACTTCAGATGAGACTAATCATTAAGAGCGCCTGTTGACTCAGTAATGACGTAATTACGAGAACATACCTCTCGTCAATGGAAGGATTAAAGAATTATAAGTACAGCCTTTAAAATCTTCAAAACAGGACATACTATTTGCCTAAAGCACCTCTAAAGTGACTCGAAAAGATTTTTGCATTGCCAGAAACTATTGCAACTTTGAGAAATAAAGAGGTTTATTTATCGAGGCTTAAAGATTTATGAAAATTGTTCGCTTCACTCAATTTATTTTTTCAGTAGTTTTTGCCTACTTTTTTTCAGTTTTGCTAAAATTTTGACAGAGCACGAGTGCTGATTTTGAATATTGAGAAAATAATGCATTGTTAAACAATTAGATTTGAGCATTTTTTTATTAAAAAGGTTTGAAGTTTGGATAATAAAGCCTTTTTCGTAAAAAAGCAGTGATTTTCTCAACAATCCATGCAAAAAAACTGATAATTTTTGCTTTGATAATTTCTTCCTTTTCCAATAAATGTTTTTACCCTAAAAATATGTTTGTACCCTAAAAATATACTCAAAATCGAATATTTTGTTCATTTTGATTAAAAATGTAGGGAGCATAAAGCACCCTATATTTTTGAATCTGTTCTATATAAAGCTAAAGTCAATTTATAATATGTATGATGAGGTACGTTGTATGATCCTTTAAAAACTTTTTTTTCCAGTTGCCATTCTGAGCACTGAAAAATGTTCATTAAAATAATTTCCAAAAAAATAGTTGATGTGTAGGGTTTTTTAGTTGAAACTTCGTGTTTTAAACAATTAATTTGACTTCAAATTGTGTTTTCACATATTTTGCTATATTTAACTTTAGTCGAGCGCCGGTAAACTCGACGGTTAGCAATTAAAAATTTTTGAGGAAAGTCAGTTTGAGAAACTTCAGCAAAAAGAGATTGAGTCACCAAAAAGAGTGTTTTTATTTTAATTTAAAAGGACAAATGCTCTTGGAAAAAATCAAATTTCAAAAGATTGCAAAAGATATTAAATGCTTTTAACGGTCGCTAAAAATTAGGAAACTTTAATCTTCAAATGTCTGTGGTGTGTTTGAGAGGTGTTTCAGGTGTCTCTTGTTTGTATCACTTAAAACGCGCGAGAGATAAAAACTTTATGATTAGCTATTGATTGGTTTAACGACAGAATATATAATCTTGGAGGTTTGTTTTAATATCTTCTGTCACAATCAAGCTGAAGATGAAATCGAGAGTATGATACCACGCAGTAAGGGCGCCTATTACGTCATCAATAACGTAATTACAAGAAAATGCCGCCTTGAAAATTGCAGCGAATAAAGAATTATCAGTAAAGCCTTCAAACCCCTAAGAACAAGAGAAATACATTTTGCTTAACGCACCTCTAAAATGATTTGAATAGAGTTTACATTTCAAGAAGCTGTTAAATATTTACTTTCTTAACTGACATTGTAGAGTCATTTAAGAAAGTCTATGCCTTTTTCTGTCGCAAATTCTTGAGTAATTTTGATTTAAATCCTGACTAAGAAGCAATTTTTGTAGAATAAATATGAGGAAAGACAGTCATTTTCTTTTCCAATTGTTTCACTAAAATTTGAAATTCATTGTTGGCCTATTGAGCCAAGTTAAAATAAATTGATTCATGATTTGTTAATTTCTTTTGTATTTCTCGCTTCACTTTAAACGGAAAATCATAACTGCTTGTAATGGGAAACCCATTATTGTAGAAAAGTGTCTTTTTGGTGCATGGGAAGTAGCGAAATAAAAGCTTAATTTTTAAGGAGGTCTGTCTGGTGTATTTTAGAGCTCGCGCAGGAAGTGAGTCTGTTTTATTGGTCTCTGTTCATTCTAGTTGGGGTTAGTCCACGTTGTTTCAGTTCGGTCCAACAACTCCTTCGATCTGTTTGGTCTCATCTTGACGTCTGTGACTCAGGTCCATTTGGTTCATACTTTTTCTGGATGAGGGTCTCATTCTTTGAATGATTGGATACTTTCAGCAGGGCGTCCCGAACCCAACTCAAATTATTAATCAGTTCTGTGCAAAACTAAGGTCTTGGTTTGTTCGGCTTGGCTCAATTTCCGGCTTGCGTATAATCCGTATGGCCCAGCGTGACCATTATCAGTTTAGTCTAACGCAGGGTAGACATTTTAAATCTTTAATAAAATAAAATTTGAAATTTTAATATTAACCTTAAAAGTAAAAAAAAAAAACGATTTCAGAACATGACTTTTTCCATGGGGATTCGACTTCTCAAATAAAAAACAATAAACTCTGTTTTAAATAACCCGAGCCTGATTTGGTACTTAATTATGAAGATATGGAATTTTTTAATTGAGGGCACTCAAACAAAGTCAAAACATCTAGTTCATCTCTTGCAAATAAATTTGAAGCCACAAATCATTCAAAAGTTTCAATTACACAAACCATAGAAATCAACCAAAAATTTTTCCCAGTGCAGGTACCTATAGACTGGAACTTAAATTATAGCAACCGAATTTGGTTTTGCCCAGGACTGATTTAAACTTTGAGTTTGTTTTCGCCTCTAAAAAACTATCCAAGAAATCTAAGGGTGAGATTCCCCGCCCACAAAAAGTAGAAGTCATAGGGATTTAAGTAACAGACAGGAAAGTAATTTCGGATCAGACCGAACAAAGGAGTTTTTTGGCCAAATATTACCAACTTGGACTGAAACAGACTAGACTGAACAAAAACCAGGACAAACAGACTCAAATCATGGACACGGCCCATAATTCTCAAGACACACCTTCCTGAAAACTAAAAACTTACCTTTAATAATATCCACTAAAATAGACCTTTCTGGAATCAAAGATTTTCAAAAAACTAATACACGGCAACAGTTGTGGAAAATGATTCAATCATAATCTTTTATTCCAATTCAGACGAAACCAAAAATCAAACGCCTTGATAAAAAATGAGTTTTCTTTGAAACCAACTATAAAATTCATTACGAGGATGCTCGTTAATTTGCGTTTGCACATGATGTTCCGATCCGAGATCATCTACATTTTTGACTTAATTGTCAACCTAATTATGAGATAAATAAAAATAGATGTTTGATTTTTACAAAACGTTACAAAACCGAACTACTAATTGATGAGCAAAATACCATGACTCATTAAAGCGCTCACAAGATCTGCCAATAAAAAGACCGCTAGAAAAAAACAAACACCAAAATAAGCAAAAACAAAAACTTTTCAGCGAATGTGCTAAAAGAAGAAAAAACACAAATATGACCACTCACAAAATTTTATGAAAACGCATATTGTCCAACAAACAAAACATGGATAGAGCCTCTCATTGATGAGAATAAATTAAAAGCTGACGAAAAGAGCAAAAACAGGAAAATCATTGAAAACAAACAATATCGTAAATTTTAACAATATTTGCCAAAAACTGAGAATATTGAGCAACATCAACAATTCAATCCTCAATTAGAAGCCTATGAGACCAGTCATCATTGTACGACTAGATGAAGAATTAAAAAAGCTAAAAACAGAAAAATCAAAAAATCTTTAGCGATAAAAGTTTCGAAGTCAATAAAAGATTTTTTGGTAAAAGTTTTTCTAATATTTTTTAAATTTTTAGCAGAAATGGGGTTCTTTGTTTTGAACAATATGACTTCAAAGATCAACAAGTATGAACATTATAAAAAAAAACCAGGAAATTTTTGAGAAAACCCGTTATATCACCATCGTTAAATTCAATAGCTTTCAACGCAAGACAAAAAATACGCTAAGCTATTTCTCAATGAGAAAACAAGGATGCTTGTCAATCTTAATTGATCAAACGAACGTAATAATAAGTCTTACGATTGTGAACAACAACAAATACACGCGAAAACGCAATTCAGACAAAAAGTGGGAGAAGAAAGTGTCGAAGCCATTTAAACAATATTTTTTTCTCTGAAAACTTTATCTAGGATCCAAAGGACGTCATCTATAAACCAATAGGAACAATCAATATTAGGATAATGCGATAAGATTTCAAAAGGAAATAAAATTACAAAAAAAATAACCAAATATTAAAAAAAAGAAAACTCGTGGCATCGAAGTTATAAAGCCAGTAGTTAGAAGATAAAACCTTCAGCCAGATTCATTTTAGTTGCAATAGAAATGATGGAGGTCATGTCATTACTGAGACTGACTAAAAATTCACGAAAATATATTTAACATTGTTTAATGTCGAAAAAAATTCTAAAATATTATTTTTAAAGTCTTAACAGCCATTACATTCAAGAGCTTTCAGCAGAAGTAAAAAACTACACTACCTTGTGCCTCAAGGGGAAAACGTGGAGGTTTGTCATCAATATGTTTTCATTAATACATCACAATAAGTCCTATGATTATGAACAGAACGATAACACAGGCAGAAACCAAAAAAAAGCAGCAGAAATTTGAGAATAGAGTGTCGAAGCTATTTCAACCATAATCTGTTCTCTGAAAATTTATCTATGATCCATGGGAATTCTATTTTAAGACAACGGCGGATGCCAATACGAAGATAATGAGATATGATTTCAAAAGGAAACAAAATTACAAAAAATCGAATTTTTTTTTTAAATTCGAAAACTCGTGTTATCGATGTCATAAAGCCAATAATTAGCAGATAAAACCGCTCGCCAGATTAGTTTTTATTGCCAAAAAATAAAAAGAGGGGTTCTGTTATCACTGAGACTGATTTACTATCAATGAAAATTAGTTTAATACCGGTTATATTTGAAAAAAATAAAATTTGAAAAAAAATCTTTTTTAAAATCTTGACAGCCCTTAGCTGTGCACTCAAAGTAAAATATAGGTTTACCTAATGCAGATTAGAAACCAAAATGGCACTTTTAGTGGGCAAGTCTATGCAATAGGCTCCCTAAAATTAGTAAAATTTCAAAAGGAAATCAAAATTTCATTGCAAAATTCGAAAACTCAGAGTGGAAGACAAAAAAAATACGAGCGACGCCTTGAAAACGATTTTTTTTTCATTGAGTGACATTTGATTGTAAATGAGGTTTTCATTAACTGAACCTTGATATGGAAATGACTAGTCTCTAAGTGACTTCAAAAACAACAATAAATAGTAAATGCTTTCTAAGAAAAAAACAGCTCGAGTTTTTTTGTAGTAAACTTCATCACGAGACCAAAACTAGCCTTTGTTTCGATCTATAGCATGAAAAATAATTTTGACATAATTTTTTTTATAGAAAAGCCTTAATTTGAACAAAAATTATGCTAAATTGAACAAAATCTTGCTAAAAGTGAACAAAATATTACATGTTCATACAAAACTTTAAACCTCGATAACTCCTCAAAAAACACGAAATGAAAAACAAAATTTTTTTAATTTTGAATTCTACGCTGGTCGAGCTTTTTATTGATACCACTCACATTTCTTTACGATGAATATATCGATCAGCCAAAATCGTCTGAGCCAAAAAAATATATTTTAGTATATAGTTCCTCCCCCAAATGTGGGGTTGGAACAATAAAGTTAAGCGATAAAATAAGAGAAAAATAACAAATCCCGAATAAATGTGTTCTACTATGCCGTCATGAACCCAACTATAAAGTTGAACTTATAATAAAACAAACGCAAAAAAATACAATTTTTCGTATATTTGTCCCTAAAAAATGTGGGTTCAAGAAGGTCAACAACAAATTACAATTTATTGAGAACCAGGAACTGGGCTAGAAAAAGGTAAAGCTTCTCTTAAATTACTCACAGTGACATTAAAAGTTTCCAAAAAAATAGAGAAATTTGAAGAACATAATCTGCTGTTTCTTTTTAAACGCCAATAAAGTGATCCCTGTCCTGTCAATTATGTTTGCAGACAAGAAAACGAACCTGAAACATAGAAAAATACCCTATATCAAAAAATTTTTTGAGAAAGCTTGTGATATCAAAGATGAAAAACTCATATTTAAAACGTAGAACTGCAATAGGTATTAAATTTTATTCCATTAGAAAGACAATGCGACCTGCATTTGCTGACTGACTGACTTTAAGCAACAAATTGACAATAAAACGAAGAAAAAAATAGAAAAATTACTTTCGTTAACATTTTTATCAGATTTTTCAGTAAAATTGCTTGAAAATAGAGAAAATGTGAAGAAAACCAACTACAATTAGTCAATTCTTCGCAAAACTTTAAACCAAAAAAACAGTTTAGGTGTTCTACGTTTATCGGGCTTTCCAATAAAATTATCTCAACCGTCTACAATCCGTATATCCGTCGGCCAAAATTGACTGAACAAAATTCATGCAAAATAATCTCTAAATCAGAAATATCGTGAAAAAATAGGGTGTCCTACCTATAACGGAACATCAAAAAAGCCTGATACCTGAGTGTTTTAAACAAAGACAACGCATTTTTAGTTCCAGGGTGTGAGTTGGTGTTGGGGGTATGTAGGTAGGAGAGGCGTAAATTGCTGAGCAGTGTAGTTGGTATTTAGGGAGATGGTGGATACATGGGGGAGGGTAGGCAGCTGGGGGCAAAAGGGTGCGGTAGGTACGTGGGGGCTGGGATAGGTAGGAGGTGGTGGGTGCTGTAATTGGGATAGGGGAAGGGGCTGTTATGGGGGAAAATTTCTCAAACTGAACTACGTATTACTGAACAAGCTACCGTTAAAATCCAATTTTGGAAATCAGTAGTCAAAGTTTAAAAACAGAATTGAAACCTCAAAAACATAGGTCAATGTACGAAAACAAAAGTAAAAAGCACAAGTAATGAGCAAAGTTGCTTCAGCTTAAAAAGCCTGTAAAATTCTAATACTCCTCTTCAAGTCGTAAAAAATTTAAATATATAGTACCTCCCCCTCCACTAACGTGGGCAGGAACAAAAACTCGTCCTCTTTTCATAGGCAAAGAGGTCATCGTATAAAATTTTTATGTCCTTTTTTTGTAACATTGATTGTCGCATCTTTCGTTTTAAATTTTTCAAAACAATATTTTTAATTTCTGTCAATGCAACTTTTTTGAAGTTTCAACCTGCTCATTTCAAGTTAAAAATTTTACAGAGTCAGGCATGAAAAATTCGCTAGATCTCAGTGTTTGATCCATGCAAATTTTGACATACAATAATTGAAGAAGCGTGCTCTTAAAAAAATGAGCGAGTTTTTAAAATTAATTCTCAAAAATTTTGAGTTAATTTACATCGTTTCTATTATAATTTCAATCCAAAAACAGAATAAAAATAGATTTACACAAACGAATAGAGACTTGATGGCAATGATAAGGAAACAGAACGCAAGTTTTCTGGAAAAAGAAAATTTACAAAAACAAGAATCCAAGGTTTTAAATTCATTCACTTTCCAAAAAAATGTACTTGCTAAGTGGACACTTATTGTTTTCATTCGAAAGAAGACTTAGAAACCAAATTCAAAGGTCGTTAATTTAATAACACTTTGTGAACTTTCTGCCCACATCAATAGAAAAAAGTCAATACTTATTGTGTGCTTTGATCAACTTCACTTAAATTTGTTATCAATACATCACTGATTCCGATCCATTAGAGATGATCTATGCACCATTATGGATTTTCGCCCGAAACAGACCTTCTATGGTTGAGAGAAGGAAGAGAAAAAATCAGAAGGTATCAAAGAAAAGCAGTCGAAACTGATCACAAAAAGTAGATAAAACTGAGAACTGATATATTTATCTTAAAGGCTTGTATCCGTTATTAATTCAAATAAGCAGAATGATATTCTGAGCAATTCTAAGGTGGTCATTGTAACATTCTGAAACCCAACGAAAAAGACAAAGGATCTAAAATTTGCTTCTCGAATAGTTTTCCTCGTAAAAAGGGTGGAGAAGGAAATTTTAGAAAAGACCAATCCCATCCAATGCCCGGGAGAACAACAATTCCAACATGAGCTTCATATATTTAACCCGGGCTTTACTATTTCATCATAACCATTTACCTTTTCCTGCTTTTTTCGCCAGTATGATTACTCAACAATTTCTCGAGACCTGAAAAGTTTTTCCGGATAAGACCAGAATTTACTGACAAAAATTTCGATGATTCAATATTGCCTTTTTGCGTTTTCTGTCGTTCCACCGCGCGCTTTAATCTCCGTTCCCGAGTTTACAGAGCAAGCTTATCGACACTTTGTTTCAACAGTGTTTTTTTCGTTTTTTTTTGTCTGGAAAAACAACGACCTTGTTCTGAACTATATAGTTTTCCAAATGGTATATAGAGTTAACATTATTATGGTATTTAAGTAGGTTTACGTATTCATGTTGGTTTCTCTGCTAGCATCAAGTAGATTTCAGTGGTATCCGGTAGGTTATTGAATAGGTATCAAGTAGGTTTCAGGTAGGTTCTAGGTAGGTATATGGTAGTTTTTATGTACTCGACTAGGTTTTCAGTAGGTTTCTGTGGTGGTATCAGTAACACTATTAGTCCACTCTTTTGTTTTTTTTTGTTCTAACTCACCGCCAAAATCAAGTTTTTGTTTTTTAGTTGTCCCAATTATAGGTTTTGTTAAAATTACTAGTGATTTTCACACAGCCATTCATTTAAGCAATTTAATAATTATCAGGAAAAAAATCAATTCAACAATTTCAATGTTTTTAGCTCTCTGTCACTCTCTTTTTCTCTCTCTCCCTGTTTTCTTCTTTTCTCCCTCTCTCCCTCTCTATCTCTATCTCATTATCTTTTCCTCTCTCTCTCTCCTTTTCTCTCTTTCTTTCATTCTCTCTCTCTCTCTCATTCTCCCTCTCTGTCTTTGTCCCTGAAATTCACACCCTCTTTTCGACCGCTTTCAACCAAGGCACTCTGTCCCTCTTTGTAACTCTATCAAACAGCCCACCCCCTTGTGCTTCTCTTGTTAAATATCTCACGTGTCACCTTTCTGGGACTGAAACTTATTGACTAGATTAGAGGGGCACGGAGAAATACGCAGCAGATTGAAAGATGATTCACTATTGTTGGCTTATGGGTGGCAAATACATGTAGTAAATCAGCTTCTATAAAAAATAAATTGCCGCTAAAGCTTTATCTGGATTTGTGAAATTAGCTCGACGATAGCACAGAAGACATGCTGAAAGTTGAAACATTTTGAAAAATGAAAAAATTTATAACAGTGCAATCAAATGGGGCACAACGCGGAAGGATGTTTGGTATAACCAAATTGCATTAAGTTTGCTCACTCCGGCACCCCAACGCATTGCCATGTCAATACTGTGAAGTAGTTCCTACTGTTCGAATATCGAATACAAGATTTAAACATTTTTTGAGCATTCTTTAGCAGCATACACAAAGACATTGAAACAATCAAACAGGTGAAATCTTGGAATCAATAGAAAAAAAACCCAAGGAAAATATTGTCTCTCTCGAGGAATTGTCTCTAGTAATGTTGTCTCTGAGGTATCTTCATTAAATAGTTGTTTTTTTTTCAAACCGGTTGCTCCTGTCTGGCTCGTTTTTGGAGTGATTCAAGGGAAATTCCAACATAAACGTAAGCGTTTTCAAAAACATAGAAGCTGAATTTCAATTAACAACTATGCAAATCGTGAAAATCTGTTAACAGACATTTTTGTTTAGAATTCAATTACGGTTGTATTTCAATAATAGGAAAGACAGGAGCATCTGGTTTGAACAAAATAACTATTGAAAGCCTTGAACGCCAATTGACAAAAGATTAATTGTATTGAACTTCAAATGACAAAAAAGCACTGTGCACCAGTAAGTTTTTTACAACTTACATGGGATGATTTTTTTGCACGACAAGAACCTCAGGAAATTTGCTGCAAAACAATCAGCATTCTCTTAAGTAATTTGTGTTATGAAAATTACTATAACTTTTGGTTTGACCAAGATTTTTTGTTTCAACATATTGTAGTAAAAAAAGAAGAACTATTTTTGATAACCATGCAAATGAATTACTTGACGTGTTTTTGCCATTTGTAACGTTTATCGCTTTGCCTTATCTTGTCTCTTATATGTGCATCCAGACTTCAAGATGCTTGCAGATTGGATTTTGAGTAGTTTCTGGAAGAAGATATTGGGTTTGAAAACGTAAAAACTACAATCATGAAACGAAAAACATCTCACAATTCGAATACAAGTTTAAACTTTGATTTTTGTTTCAAAAACTCAACAAAAATTGAGGTACGTTTGTTTGATAACTACGCAAATGAATTAATTAACGTAGCGTAACATTCCTCATTATGCCTCAGCATGTCTTGTGTATGTGCATCGAGACATCCAGACGCTTGCAGATTGGGTTTTGAGTAATTTCTGGAATATAGCAGTTAGTTTG
The DNA here is from genome assembly GCF_964194025.1 of Convolutriloba macropyga. Taxonomy (NCBI): domain Eukaryota; kingdom Metazoa; phylum Xenacoelomorpha; order Acoela; family Convolutidae; genus Convolutriloba; species Convolutriloba macropyga. The sequence continues at coordinate 74,391,163 of NC_134470.1, forward strand.
GAAACCTAACAAATACAACCATTGAATGCAAAAGTCAAAAAAACTTTTTCATGTTCCGATTTGTTTATGCTACTTGTTTGTTTACAATTGATAATTAGAGAGTTTTTTATTAACACATTAACAAGCAGAACATTTAGCAAGTCGTAGATTCCTAGTTTTACGTGTACTGATTTTTTAATACAATTTGCCTGAATATCTCTTTTTGTCTCACAAAAAAAATTTCCCGTAAGAAAATTTCCTCTGTACAAAGTACAAAGTTAATGCTTTTTCTACAAAAAATTAGTTTTCGATGTTCAGGCGACCAAAAATTGTCAGCGGTGTCACCATTTGTCTCTCAATTAATTTTCTAAAAGGTTTAGATTAATTTTTAGCCTGTTTCCTAATGTTCAGTTGGACCAGAAAAAATTCTTTAATTTTTCCCGAAAGTTCGTTTATGATAAGTTCAAACCCTGCTATGTGAATTGGAAGTTTGTTTAGCTCTACGTAATAACGCTGCTTTTTCAACGTTTTCTTTGAAAATTTTGTCTTCTTTAGTTCTTTCACCCTTAATTCTGATAAGTTTGATCTAAACCTTAATTTTCATGAACGTAAACTGATGTGAAGTAAGTAAAACATGCACAGTGTTTCCAATGGAAAAGGAAAACGAAAATCGAAACAACTTATACCCATGAAACCCAGTTGCGCTTCAACTTTGTTCTAATAAATCATGTCCGTTTTGTGTAGTGCATTTGATACTGCTAATAATCCTTGTATCCCCTGTTGAGAACCATAAATGGGTATAACCTCCCTATTCTATCAAACTAACTCACAATTTTGTTTTAAAAAATTAAGAAACGATAACGACTTAGTATTCTTTGTTCATGCCAGTCGGAGCCATGCAAATTCTGGGTAATGCGTAACCAGAGGCAAGATGTACTTTACTAAATACGGCCAAAAAAACCTTATAATATTAAACCATGGTTCAGTTTGGTAGCTCTTAAAAAGATAAACTCAAAGTCTTAAAAAATATGATGGACATGCTTGCAGCCCCATTCGGCAAACGCTAAATTCTTTGTGAATTGAAGAGGCTGACATTAAACAGCAAAAAAGGCAGAAAATAAAAAACTGTTGTCAGTTTTGCGCGTATATGAACTCCAAGGACATGGTGCTGTCAAAGGATGAACAAATAAATTCTATGTTTTTCAGGACAATTGATGAAAAAGAAGTTACTGCCGCTATCGCTCAGACTAAGAAAAAGTACAGCACAGATTGCTATAATTTGAATTACGTCTATATCAAAGCTGTATCGGAAAGTGTTTCGCCGGTTCTGACGATGCTCTTCAACAAATGTTTTGAGGAGGGAAATTTTCCGAAGCCTTTTAAAATAGCAGCCATAACACCACTCCATAAAGAAGGAGACAAGAGCAAACCAGAGATTTACAGACCGATCTCATTGTTACCTATCATTGGCAAAATTTTTGAGTTCCTAATTTTTGATAGAATTAAAAGCTATATAGAAAAATTCAAGATACTAAATGCTAATCAATTTGGGTTTAGATCAAACCACAACACTACCGACGCAATTGTTTCATAGTTAGAAGATATCAGAATGGATAAACAAAATAACGCAAATGAAATCAAGGTTACTTTATTGGACTTGAAAAAAGCATTTGATACTGTCGACCATCACATTCTCCTAGAGAAATGTTCAGATTATGGATTGAGGGGTAAAACTTTATGCATAATAGCTTCTTTTCTGCACGACAGAACACAGGTAGTAAAACTGAAAGGAAAATCTTCAAAATCTGGACAAGTGTCGTTTGGAGTACCGCGGGGTTCCATCCATGGACCACTGCTGTTTATTCTTTATATAAACGACATTTCATGTAACAATGAAAACAGTACAGATTATCTTTTTGCTGACGATACCGCTATAAAAACCATTGGAACTCCAAAAACAATAGATAGCAAGCATCAATTGGCTCTAAACAATGTTACACACTGGCTAGAGCAAAATAAGCTCACACTAAATATAAAAAAAACAAAGACAATGTCTTTCAGGCAAAAGAAAGCCAGTGAAGACGGCTTTTCACTTTACGCGGAAAAAATAGAAAATGTAAACAAATTCAAGTATTTAGGCATCATTCTAGATCACCGTTTAAGCTTTTCCGAACATAGCAATATTATCCAGAAGAAGCTGAACCAGTTCACTGCTATGTTTTATCGTCTGAGAAAGTTCCTAAAAGTATCGCATATGATAAGAGTCTATAAGACTTATGTACAGCCAATCATACAGTACGGAGTCATAGCTTATGGGTCGACGACAAAAAGCATTCTACAGCCTATTGATAACAAAGTAAACAGATTGCTTAGAATAATCTTTTTTAAGAAAAAATTTGAGTCAACTACAAAAATACGAGAAGAAAACAACATCTACAGCACACAAGAACTCCATATTTACCAACTGCTGAAGTTGCTGATAAAAGTGATACGAAAAGAAAGCAATGTCGAACAACTGAAAAAGCAATCGCAGAAAAAGAGCTGATTGAAACTGATGGGATGAGAAAAACAAAAAAACAAATTAAAGTGAGTTACCCTAAACTAAGTAATTGCTCAATCACAGTAAGGTTGAGAAAACTATGCAACTGCTTGCTTGGTTTAGATCCTACTTTTTTCAAAAGCCTGAGAAAAATAAAAGAAAAACAGGTTAAAATTTTCGCTACAAGTTTCCTTAAAAACTGTTATTGGTTCTTTAGACATAAAAAACTATATTTTTGGCTGATTGGAACGATCGATATTTGTAAGTTGTATACTGCCGTTTAAATCCAAGAACTTTGTTTTGGTTTTATTTGAAACTTTTTTTAGACACTTGGTAGTCCTTTTCCCTGCATAAACCCAACAAACTCTTTTGTTTATCTTCCTCACAAAGGCGCCAGAAAACGATCCATAGGGGTCAATGGTGTCCTTTCGGAGCGCATGTAACAATTGAAAATAAATAAATTATGTAAATGCCCGTTTGTATCATGCGTATTCCGTAAACAATTTTTTATTATTATAAATAAATCACAGTCTTTTCCTGGATTTGTAGAAATACTTTGAAAAGTGAAAAAATCTATAACCAACTGCAATCAAGTGGGATAGAAAGCGGAAGGATGTATGTCAAAACCAACATGCATTAAGACTGCACAAAACAGCGCGCCGTCATGACAATTTTGGGATGTCATTCTCACAGTTCGAAAACGAATTCAAAACTTTTATTTGAGAACATCTCAGCAGCCAACAAAGAGATATCGACCAGGCAAGCAAATGAAATGTTGAAATTAAAACAAAACCCGAAAAAAAACATTGTTTATCTGGACGTAAGGAGTTTGTACATGAATGTTTGCCTAATCGTAGTATTCAAGGTCGTTTTGTAGGGTCTTTTGATTCAGGAAGTTGAAAGGTTTACCAACAAACCTCTCTTCAAGCTAGCTGAGACAATTTTTTTCCTAGAAATGTTGCACTAAAACTTTTTTCCGGCTTTAAGATACAATAAAAATACTCCATATTTTTTTGGGCGAATTTGAAAAACACTTTGAAGTGATCAATGTTCACTATTTTTCAAAAAGAGTATAAGCAAAAACCTCTAATTTTTTTCGGAAAAACTAACTTTTTTGTTGACATGCTGTACAAAAACCTTTTTTTGTTTTAGACTAAAATTAAACTGCGAATACTAATACCAATTTTGGTCCAATATGCCTAACTCTTTAGTTGAAAGAAAAACCACTATTTTTCAAAATATTTACAAGCGAAAACGTCGAAATGGTTTTTGAAATACTTACTCCTTTTCTAGAAGACCGATACCACCTTAACTGTTTGTTCCAAAATTAAACAACTTAAACCTGCAAATGAGCGCACACGCTGTCTGGTGAACACACAAAAGTCTAAACATAAACAAAGGACATGAACGCAGGACATGAACAAGTTCATTCTCGAAATGAACTTAAAAATGGTCTGATGAACTCATGAAAGTCTGGACATGAACGCAAGAAAGTCTGGCGGACGCACAAAAATCTGGACATAGGCACTTTTTGTCCTAGAAGGTCTGGACATAGACACTTTCTGTCTGGGATGGTCTGGACATATCAATTTTCGGTCCGTGATCTCAATCCTGGCAATTCTCAAAGATAAGTTGCTTTGTCAAAAACATCTTCTAGTATTCGTGTCTGCGCTTGCAAGTGATCTATTAAGCATCTGGAGTATTTTTTTGAAGACCTTATGGAGTCTGGAGATCATGACATAGCAAAATTTTCTGTATGCAATGGAATTCTCTCTCTCTCTCTCTCTCTCTCTCTCTCTCTCTCTCTCTCTAGAGTGCAACCTATACAGTATTTATGTTGACAGAGAAAAAAGTGAATGCAGGAATTGCTGAAACTGATTTCAGAAAAATTGTCAAAACATCAATGATGAAAAGTGTCTGAAATTGTAACACATTGTTTGGTTCTGCTCTAATGACGAAAAAATTAACTGAATTGAAAATGTATAAAATATAGAGAAATTTGCATTGTTTTTAAACAGAAAGAATATACGATGACAATGAAACTGGTAACAAATTTTCTCTAATACCGCCCAAAAGTAATTTTAATTCAAATCAAATTGTCAGTTTTTTTTCTGATATCTCTGTCATTTTCACTATACGATGGGTGAGATCATGACTTCCGAAATCACTCTAAAATGTTACTTGTATAAAAATGAGTCGCAGGGTTGAATCTGTTTATGTATGTCAAACACATCTATCCAAACGCATTTTTAAAATCAAAAAGCTAGGACGTTGTTTGACTCCTGCGTGTCATAAAATGCTTTCCAAAAGAAAAAAATATTGGTCACCTTCTCCGCAGCAGAAAAGTCGATAACGGTTGAAGCCTTGCACTTAAGACAGCACTCAACACGAGCCACAAGTACCAAAGACAGAGTAAATGTTTTCATCGAGAAAAGACCATTTTTTAAAAGGCTCTTCAACGACGGATTTTATGCATGCGCAGAAGAAAGTTGACTATACAGGCAAAGTCATTAGCATAAAATATTTGTACCTCATTGAAATTTGAAATTTGTACAATTGTGAAAAGAATGAGTCAGAAAAAATTTTGGCCTCGCTTCTAGACATGAACACGTTCAGTCATAGCAGCCTTTGTTATTCCAGTTAACTGGAGTAGTAAAAATGCGTTCAAATTCAGTAATTTCCATTTTTCCCACAGCAAGAATTGAAAAAAACCGAAATTTTTTCTCAACGACATATCAAATTTTCTCAAAGAAAACCGGACAAGCTAAATTCTCCACTCCGAAATCATCGTCTTTTCTTTACCTTTTTAAAAATTTTAGTCGAGAATAAGTGAATTGGTGTATGTTACGGTTCCAATAAAGTTAAGGAGTGCAGTGGTGGTCTTAAAAAATTTTGTTGGGGCAGTTTCTACAGGTCCACTATAGTGATAATCTAAATAATACGCACCTTTTAAGCCGGTTGCAGAAAAAAATAATTACTGGCCGTCTTATTAAGGATTTTCAGATTTAATGAGATAAGATCGGGCACCAATTTACGATGCATTTGGTTTTGGCTGAAATTTTTATTGGTGCAAGCTCTCTCTATCGTTCCATGGAGAATTGCAAAAGATCAAGCGACGCTTTCAAGTCTCGAAGCAGGTCATCACGAAGTCTGGTTACAATTTGCATCCATCTTGATCGAGAGGTCAAAATTAGTAACAAATCGATTGCAATAGGTTTTTGAGTCTGAGAAAATAACCCTTGCGGCGGCATGAATATCTTGATCACAAGTCCAAACAACACCATAACAAACAACCGCATTTACTGCAGTAGAATTAATAAAAAAAATCCTAAAGTTAAAATGAGTTGTCGGTAAGTATGTTGTGTCCGAGAAGGTGTCCCGACGTTCACAATGAATTGAATATTGCCGGAATACCGGTTTTACAGATGGTTGAAGACCTATTACCACAAAGAAAACACAGAGACAAGAAAATCGCTCAAACAGATTGCAAACTTTAACTCCATCATTTCTTGGAAAATAGGACTCTTTTGTTAGGAATTGCGGAAGCAACTTCGAGGACACAGTGAGAAACGAGAAGCAGCCAATAATTGACCGATTTGGACCCTTGTGTATTTTGATTTTTTAAAGTGACACCTTTTTGATACGGATCAGAACTTTGAGGCTTTCATTGTTGTAGTTGACTTGGCTGTGTCATTTGTTTTAAGCCTCCCGAGTTCTTAACTGATCTCTGTGACGTGGCAAGTTCCTTCTTTTGGCAGCTAAAAAGATTTGCTAGCTTTCACCCAGAATAATACCCCCAGTTGTTGCCAACTTGTTTAGAGCATATTTCAACATGGGAGGATCGTGCAGAAACTGCAGATAAGCGATCTTTCCGAATGACCGCACGTACAACTGCGTTGCTTCTTTCAATTAATTGCACCTAAATTTTGAATACACTGGACTTCAACCTATGGCGTTAACGGCAATTTAGGAGTGGGTAGCCATGTAACTCTCCTGTGCAACAAGTGCTTCGAAAATGATTAAAGGGACAGCTTCATCCGAGGACGCGCACTTTCCCTTGGTCAGAAAACAACTGGCCAGGAAGCAGGAGACGCTAAGGGATGTGGAAAAATGACCCACAGAAGTTTTTGAAAAGAAAATCGCCGACGCCATTATAGCAGCATGCAGTTGACAAGACTGATGCTGCCGTCATCTCTGTAGATAGGCCTGCAGAGAAGGGTAGACAAAAAGCTGTACAAAAAGCTGAGAAAACCGTTACAAACAATGAAATCAAGAAAACTGTGAATATGGATAAATCCTAATCCAAAGATCAAAAGATTGGCAAAGTAAAAGCCAAAGGATCAAATTGGAGTAGAGCCAAATGTTGTTGAATAAAGAAGCTTTGGAAATTTCACAAAAGAAAGAATTAAACCGCTAACTTTAATTGTGACTGTCTCCATTGAACAAAATGCAAGGCAAACATTTGCCAAAAATTTCGCTAACCGAACTGAAATAACAGCAAAAATAATTACATGCTGCATGTAATAACCAAAGAAGATGCTCTCAGAGATAAAAAAAACTTATAAAGAGGAAAGACTGATTGACGAAGGCTAGTCCCGGGAAAAGATTAAAATCAGAAACCTAGAGTTGCCCAGTGATGCTAAAGTTATTAATATCTATAATCAAGTCAGTCTATTTGGTTCATTACACATTCTTCAGTTAAAAACAAGAAGCCAAAAGAACAAATTTTGCCAACTTTGTTTCAAACAATGAGTATAATACTACTTGTATTTGCGAAAACTGTCCAAATGAAAGCATGCCCGTAATCGAACCTTAATTTTACAGCTGCAGTATCTATAGATCAGATAGAAATCTTGAAAACGAGAAAATCAACTCGGCGGCAGCCTTCTTGCAAAAAAAACACCTTTTTTTTAGAACAAATAGCCGTTCTCCTCCCGATTTTTGTGCATTATGTAAACTACATCTCAACAATCTTGAGCTCTTTGTATGTGCCTTTCAAAATCCATCAAAACACAGTCAATATCAGTACAAAATTGTTTACTACGAATTACTCCTTAAAAGATGCTAAAACCCACCATATCAATCATTTGCGGGCATTGAACTCCCCCGAATTGAACTGAAAAACACTGATTAGCCTACTGAAGAAGACGATGAACACCCTAAATTATTTTAAGATAGATTTTTCAGACTACCCAATTTGCTCCAAAAACACACTAGATGTCGCGTTTTTTTTTCAAAATTAAAAATACATAGAAGTGAAATACTCAAAACATGCTCTGTTTAAAACCGTTCCCATCAGTTTGTTTCCTAATTGATAAAATGTACGATGAAATTTAGAAGTATCTTGATCACAAAATTGGGATGGATGTACCTAGACAGACTAGGCATCGATAATCTGTACTCTTTTGGCTAAAGCCTTTTACCGCAAGACTCATGAAGAAAATTGCAAAATCAGCAGAACTTGTTTAAATTAAAATCCACGACCTATAGGAAAAGTCAAGTTACGAGACCTGAAAATTGTATTGGAGCTTTCCAAAAATGATACACTTGACTGACCACCATGAGTCGCCGTTTGCAACAGGAAACACTAATGCAGTCCTCAAGCTTCTCAAAAACCTAGAGAAAGCTCAACAATTACCATACTTATTAACATATCAACAGAATACAAGGTCAGATCTACCAGAAAAGGTAGCTAGGGTTAACGAATTTCATTATTAAATTTTTAGTCCCAGAGAACATTTTAGTATTATCGATATCAGGATTTAAAAACCCAATTTGTTAAATTTCAGCGTCTCGAAAAACAAAAGTCATGAAATAATGTCCGCGCTGGACATTACAAAATCTCGTCAACTAAATGGCCCTCCTCCAAATTTCTCTCGCAATTTTTCTAATTATATCTGCTCGTCTTTTTAAAAATTTTTGACAAAATAATGCGACTGCGTAAAACACCTGATAGATTGAAAACTGCTGTATTACCAATTTACAAGAAAAACAATCAAAAATATTTTAAAAACTACCAACCAGTGTCTCAATTGTATATCGACAGCAAATTGTTTAAAAAATAAGATCTCTTCAATTTGGGCTCCTTTTCTTCTATGCGCCCACCACCCAGTTACAGAGCACGTGTCATTACATGTGAGTCTTTATGTCAAGTTTTGGAACGCGCGTCTGAGTAATGCGAATAATATGCACCCACTAATCTGGGTGTCGCACACGGAAAAGCTCCTCAAAATGTATTCACGAAGTTCTCTGCAAACATTTCAGCAATTATACTGCTCGGCATCAACTCAGTTTGGTTCATAAACATATCTCTCCTGTCCAACAAGCTAAGCTATTTGTTCTCAAAAACTTAGAGAAGCGCTTGATGAAAGTCCATTCGGAAACCATGGCTTTTATTATGACTGCGGAAGTTCTTAGTCCATCACTTCGAATTATCCAAAAAGTTGCTGGTTTAGGTGTGGGTTTCGTATGCTCGAGATTCTTTTAGACCATTTGAGAAATCGGAAACAGTTTGTGCGATTCAGAAAATTTAGTTTCAAATCATTGAACGTCACGAGTGGAGTCCCAAAAAGGTGGACCAATCCTGTTCGGCATCTTCTTAAGAAAAATTGATAAAAGGTTCATTGTTACAGATGATCCTAGGAGTCTCTCGATCAAAAGATACTTTTACGAAACACAGAGTGACTTGGATGCGATTAAGACATGGGTCCGAATAAAAAAGATGGTACTAGCCACAGAAATATGTACAGAACTAATGGGGGTTGAAAACGTACTGGGGTCACAAACGGAAAATATCCGATATGGCATTGATTTGAAAATTTGAAAAAAAAACTATTGATTTCAATTGAATTTTCGGGTCTTTATCATTTCAGATCCAATTAAAATTATAGCGCCACGATTGGGGTACTCATACCATGATTAAAGGAAGTATGCATTGGAAAAATTGAATGCCTTTACTTGGCTGTGTGAAATGGGGAACAACGTATTATTTAGCAAATTTAACCAGTTTTAGCAAGAATTGAAAAGTTCAAACAAATTAAAGTTTCTATCAATTGTTTTCATAATTTTATTTACTGTTATGCCTTGGTTTCAGGCTAATATTTACAGGAAATATTGCCATACCATCTGCATCATTCGAATTTTTCTTTACAAACGGAAATGCTCGCACACCCAAAGTCTGTCAACATAATTACAATTTCAGAATTAAAATATGCGATGAAGCAATACGTTCTAAATTTCCCCGTTAGCAACCTGCAAAATGCTGTTTTCTTATTCAATTATTGACAGTTAATTGTGTGTTTTCAATCAATTGTTTCAATAAACTTAGAGGCAGCAGCCTGTTAATGCAATCAAATAAAGGTCAAATAGTTCAAATACAGATAAGTTTTCCAAGTTCCTGGGGTCTGTAGGTTATCTGAACACTAAGCGGGCGGGGTAGGGGTTGTCTTGCAAAATGTTTATAGAGGTGAAGCGGAAATGCACCCACGTTCCTTCCAGGGACAACTACAATACCGGTTTCACAAAATTTTTTGGTTTACTTGACTTCATTTTCAAAATTCGGCTTGCTTGCTTATCGGCTTGCTCGGCTGCCGCTAATAGTTTGAAGGATAATTTTCATATATATGGCTTTTTCTTCCGTTTGGGCCTCCCAAACGCACGCGCTATTTTTCACTCCTGTTCTATGATGTCCATCTCTGTAGAAATAACTGGACAATATTTTGGAACTTGATGACTGGGACTGAGAACACTTTAACGGCAGTCGCGAAACGACAACAACAAGGATTTGATATATAATGGCACGTGCTTTGTAAAAGGGGTTGAATAACGTACTGGGCGCACAAACGGAAGAGATTCGATATGAAAACGATTTGAAAATTTGAAGTAGATTAAATGAATCCAGATGAATTTTCGGATCTTTAGCGTTAAAGCCCCCGTTGAATTTATAACGCCACTAATAAAACATTTTTCATTTTGTTACGGGGGCATTTGGAGAAAAATGATTTGAATGAATTGGCTAGGGGAAAAAATGGAACAAAGAGTTAATACCAAGATTTAACAATAATTTGTAGGAATTGAAATTAATGGCCAAACAAATTAAATATTCCAAAAACGAATTGAATATTTTATCCTGAAATATTTTATCATTTTTTTCATAGTTTTGTAGAAGTAAGTAAATCGTTAAATTAAATTTAATTTTGATCTTTAAAACAAACGTTTTTGGAACCTAACGTTTGTTGTCAGGCTAAAAGAGATTCACAAATTGTAAAGAACAAAAAGAACATGTATTTACATTTGCCTTAGACCACAATTTAGACAACTATGGTAACCATCTTAAAAATTTAGTCAAAGATTTTCCCAAAATACAATATTTAGCCTACTTACATTTTCAATATTTACATCTGTTATCAATTTCTTTTAAAAAGTAACTCTTCCGGATTTTTCGATTTTGGCCGTAATGTTTTAATTCTATGGTAATTCCAATTTTGCCCAAATCTACGTATCACACTTGGTCGTGGTTTTGTGAATTTCGTTTTGTCATGCACAAAATATTTTTCGCCCTATTTTTCTTTTAAAGGGTGAATTGGTTTGAACTAATATTTTAGCTTGAGTTCCATTCGCCTATATTCATGGCGTGTGTTTAGTCACGGCTGCAATTTTCTGGTTGTTATGGCTTCGGTGGTCATGCGTTTCTCTGCTTTGCGACAGTCATCTAGAATTTTCCATTCAATATCATTCGTGGAGCAACCACATTCAACAAGATGTTGACCCACCAGTGAATCCTTTTGATGTTCTGTTGTCCTAGTGGTAACATGCTTGCGTTTCTGCCCAAGATAGATGGATCCGAATCCGTTAGATTTTATCTCATATACCACGTGGGATTTCAGGTCTCTATCGAAAGATGAGTTTAGGGTGGGGAGGCATGATCTTAGTTTTAGCGTTATGAATACCACTTACAAGTCACATACTTTCTTCAGTTTGCTTGCAAAGTTTTATGTAAGGTTGCCTCTATATTGTAAAAAAAATTGTTGCTCTATCATGATATCCAATCTGGGTTCTTGGATGCTCTCTTGGTGTTTTCAATTGATTTTTACTGGCAATTATCTTTTCTAAGGTCTGGCTTACTATTTTTATCCTAAAATGCCTTGATTTTTCCTAAAATGTATAGGAGAGATTGTCATACTATCTGCTGCATTTAAATTTTTCATTACAGACGGTAACGTTCTCACATCCAAAGTATCAATTTAAATATAATTTGCGAAAGAAATAAGTGATGAGGTAAGACGTTCTCAAGTTTCCGGTTAACAACCTGCTAGAATGTTGTTTGAATGTTCTCCAATTATTGGTAGTTAATTGTGTTGTTTCAATCAACTATTGCAATTATATTAAGAGACACCAGTCTATTATTGCAATCAATTAATTGCCAATTGATGCAATTCCAAATAAGCTTTACAAATCACTGCGGGCTGTAGGTTAGCTGAACACTAAGCTGACGGGGGAAGGGGTGTTGTAATTTGAAGGACTCCGATTCTCTCCAGCGTTCTCAAAACTCCAGGGACCTAAACTGTTTTTTCTTTTTCATTAAAAAGTTTTTTCAAATTCCAATCGGAGTAATAAATTTGAGCTCTGTAACGGTGTAGGAGCTATAGGCAAGTGCTAGAACCTTTTGAGCCCCCACCAGTAGTAAGAGTATTAGTAAATGTAATGCAATCACTTTCAAATAAATAATCCAAGGATCTTTATTACCGTTGCGTCGAAATTTTTATCATTTTTTAAAACCAAATACGCATTTACCATTCCTGTCTATTATATTATGAAAAGGTCTATGATAATTCTTGAAATATGGATTATCATTCTTCTCCAGGTACGAAAATGCAAAACTTGTGATTTTTGAATCTCTCGGTTAAGTTTTCACGTTCAGTTGGGTGCAGACTCTTCCTCAATCGATATTGTATCTCACCGCGTAAGATATCGATCAGCATAAAGTTTCTAACCCAAAAATAAGTTTGAAGGTTTGAACATTCTGGAGAATTATTTGTCAGAATGGATATTGGTCCTCGCTTATAGACAAGAGCGTCTTTAAGAATAGCAGCTTTCAATTCAATTAGTTAGTTGGATCTGATGTTAGGAACTGAGATTAATTCAAATTTGAGCATCAAAATCAACTTAATAAACTTCTCTCAAAATGGCAGTGGTCAAATAATACGCTATCGAATACCATTTGAAGCACGATTATTGTTCAGATCCGTAGTACTCTCAGGATTTTTAAATTCAAGTGCATTTGTGTTCTGTCAGAATCTGATCAATTCTTCAAGGCATTGGATAAACCGCCAGATAAATTGGGGAATATGCTACATGAGAAAATTAGGTCAAGATAACTATTGATGAAATCTGACATCGAATGAGTGATTCGAAGAAGTTAAGAGTTGATGTTTTTTTCAGGAACTGCAATTCGTGTAGATAATTTTTTCTGGGGAGGGGGAGGCTTGGTGAAAGATGCAAAACATCATGTTAATTAAAGGCAACAAAAACCTTTCTCAAATGGAACTAACTTCCTCTTGAAATATGAAAATATAATATCACGCAGAATGTTAAAACAGTATCTGCTCAAGCAATTTGAACTTTTATTGGATAGAAACTTTAGCTACTTCAGATTTTTTCATGGTTAGCAGACAACGAAACCTCTAGTTTTGATTTAAAATTTTGCACTAAATATACCGACGCTGCTAAAAAGCTGCCTTGTACTAAAATGTATTGTATTTTCAGTACGCTGCTGTGATGTTTCATAGTGGGGGCTCTCTGATTCGTCCATTGAATGGATCATACCCCCTCTTCAATTTTTATTTATTTAAAATTTTTAAAATCAACTTTTGAAAATCAGCTTCGCACTTCTGAGGAGCTGTGTTCTCTGCTTGAGGGGATGTCGCGCCCTCAGGCCTCGTGTTCTCAGTGAGACTTCGATTAGCGCCGTCGCGGAGGAGGGAAGGCTGCACTGAGTGTATGGCTGCTTAATTTTATTCCTTTGCTCCTTCCTTGATATCCTATTTTTATTTTAATCCTTCCTTACCAGTTCCTTATGTGTGCATATATATATATATATATATATATATATATATATATATATATATATATATATATATAAATATATACTGGTGCTTTCCTCTCCACTTGTTAGTTATTTTTGTGACTGGGCCGTCTTTACACTGTCTGGAGGGGAACAGCTTGGAGTGCAGCATCCGGTTAAGTGCTAATCATCATCCCTTATGTTCAGACCTACATCCATCGTTGCCGGATGGTGTACACGATCCTTTTTATATTTATCCCATTTTTTTATTTAAATTTTTTTTTGTAAAAATAGAATGTATATATATTATATCTGACTTGTAAACTTTAAGTGGCTGGTTATTAAAGTAATTTACTTGTCACTTCTAAAAAAAACTTACCACCACCGTTCTTATAGCAGATATAAGGGAACCTCCAAACGTTTCCTAGATCAACTGCAAAACCGATGACGCTCAGGAGAAAATCCACCTTTTTAGCCCATAATTTTCGCTCAATTTCGCCTTCATTCGACTCCTTTTGTCTGCTGCCTCCCCTCCTCGCGAATGAACTGAAGTTTTGCTGTGTTGTTTTTAAGAATTGGTGTCGTGGAGCACACGCTTTGATCAAAACTGTTTTGGGGACTGAAATGAGGGGATGTAAACGTTCCACTTTCATCTAAATTTTCGCTCGAGACGTCTCCGTTGAAGGAGTCATACGTTGCCTTAGACATAGGTACTGTTTAAAATTCTAAGATTAGAATGAATTAATCACCTAATTATTCAACTATCAGCATTTGTTTATCGCAAAAATTGTTAATTATCAGTTGTTGTTAAACAACTTAGTTGGAACTTTGAGGTTTGTCCCTGAAGACTAGTTTTTTGACGGTTGTAAGTTGTTCCTCCATTCAAGTTAGCGTTTATTTAGCAGTAGGGGCATGATGGTAACTCATTGTAATAACAAATCTAATCGATAGAGGAAGTATGAGTTTGGTTATAACTAAAATCCAAATTTAATATTCAGATTTGAGTCTTAACGGCCAGGTGTGGTAAGAAAGTGCGGAGCAGATGCAGGAATATATCAATGAAAGGAACAATTCCCCAGTTTTCCCTTGTTCGATTGAGACGTTTGTTTCTCTATTCATGAGTGTTTAAGGCAAGTCAGTGGCTGTAGTGGTAGAAATATGGTTGTAGGAACTACCAATCAATAGAATTCAATTCAACCTCGTTTCCATAACAAATTAAAGCCGTGACGCCAACAGATTAAGGCAATTTAGTCCATGATTTAAGTGAGAAAATTTGAAAAAGTGGTTCCGTGCTGAAAAAAGTAAAGCAACACTTGTTTGATTTCATTGGGAGCTGAGCAAATAGCAAACGTCGACTTTTGGTTTTGGCTATATTGAATTGTATGTGTTGCTTTATTGGAGACTTTTTTGTTATGTAGTTACGGATAAGTTGGGTTGATTTGGAATACTTATTTGAAAACCTCATTGAAAGAAACAAAAAGAACTGCTCTATGGTTTGATAAGATAGGACACTTAATATTGCCTTCTTTTGTGAAAATATTAGTTAATCACTGCACATTTCTACTTAGTCAATAGTTTTGTTATTATTATGGAGTTTTTTGCCGTGAAACTGTTTATTTTTCCATACGCCTGCCCATCAGAATATTAATTTCATACTTTTTTCTCCTTAAATGCTTGTCAATTTCAAATTAGCCTGAGATTTAGAAACTGCAGCTTTTTGTTTCTCTTATTTTTTAAATAAATGTTTATTGATTGGTATGAAAAAGACTTCTGTCATCATCGATGGACTGTTTACTAATCTGTTATGACCTTTCCAATGAAAAACTGGCTCCAAATATAAACATTACTGAGCATTTAAAATGAGAACTACCATATAGTTTGAAGTTTTTGTCAAGCTGTATCAGCGAGTCAAAGAAATGACCCCCAGTCTGATTCTGAAAGATACCCCTTTCCACAAAATTAAATATTCATATTGAATTTTCATATCGCTCGTGATGTGATAATTTGTTCGGTTGTTCTCAAAAGTTTCATATCGGGCCACTATGCTTGGCCAAATGGGCAACTCTTCAAAAGTCAAGGGGGGTTCACTTCCCTTGGGTAGTTTTTTCGTAACTAATTTTTTGTGGCGATTTTGAAACTGAAAATAGCTATCCGAGCCGATCTACTTTTCAGATAAAATGGTGAAAAGCTTCAAAACATCAGTCAAATTTGACGAGAATTCACGTCTGGAGTTTGTGCAAGGAATGCGCAAACGGAAAGACCAGAGACGCAAAAAAGCCCAGAATCAAATCAAGCCCAAACTAAAGAAAGAACGCAAAGCCTATGACAAACGAAAGAAAGAGTTGCAGCTAGCTGAAATTGCAGATTTGAACCGAATTGAGGAGGAATCAGAATTGGTCAACAGAGAAGTTGCCAATTCTATTCCATAAACTGCAGAAAAGAGCCTCTCGTCAATTCCTGGTTTGTAAATCTGTACTGGAAGTATTTCAATAGCTCCGAATTTATATATGTCAACATTTTCTACAGTTATTAAGCTTGGACGTTTTTGAACCTTTGCAAACATTTAAAAGGTTTTTTCACTGATCGACTAACTTTAAGTGAAGATTCAGAAAATTGCGAAGGTAAAAAAAGACAGGGAAACTTGATTGAGGAGTTTTGACTCCTATGGCTTTATTTAATTTTATATTTTAATGTATCCGTGTATATATGCTTGACCTCCATTGCTCGAAGGTTTTTAAATCTGTTATCCCTCATTTTGTCTACATCATACGAATAATTATGTGAAATCATCATACGAATAATTATGCGCAAATGAATTCTATGCGCCAAGGGATTCTGGAAGACGTAAATCCGTTATACCACAACTTCCAGACGCAGAAGTGGATAACAGAAAGAGACCAACTGCGAGCGAGTAACCCCCACGACAGCGAGATTGAAATCCTGAACAACAAAATCCAGAGATCCATCAGGAAATGCAAAGAATCGAAGTGGCGCGTGTTCATTGAAACCTTTGACCACATAACGGACTCAGCCAAACTCTGGAGAACTATCAAAATCTCTACAAAGCAACGAAAACGAAACGTAATGGTCCCATCAAGTTTCGCTTCTCACTAAGAAAGAAAACGACCACTGACCACAGAGTCATGAACGATTTGTTCAACAAGCAGTTCACCACCCCAAAGCCACACACGACAGACATAAATTTCCACCTCACCCTCCGGAACATTAAAGAACGATCACTCGATGACGCGCCTACCATCAATATTGATGAAGTTGAACTCGCCATACGCAAAGCTAAAAATTCGAAGGCCGAAGGACCCGATGGGATAACAATGATTCACCTAAAGCACCTAGGTCCCATAGCCCACCAACATCTAACCCATGTCTTTAGTCTATCTCTATCACCTAGCACTATCCCGTCCATATGGAAACAATCCAGAGTCATCCCGCTCCTCAAACCACGGAAAAGTGTTAACGACAGCAAGTCATACAGACCAATCTCCCTCCTGTGCCCCGCCTCAAAGATCCTTGAAAAATGCTTACTTCCAATTCTACAACACCATCTGAAATGTGCCCCACATCAACACGGCTTCAGGTCCAGACACTTGACTGTAACTGAACTCAACGAGTTATCAACTGCAATTGCAAACGGTTTCAATCAAAGGCAATCTGCTGACCGCACTCTCCTAGTCGCTCTAGATCTGTCTAAAGCCTTCGAAACCGTGTGGCACAACACTCTGCTAACGCTACTGAACAACTCAAGCCTGCCAGGAGCTCTGGTTCGCTGGCTGAGCACATACATGCATGGTAGACAAGTTTAGCTTTTTCCGGAGATTCGCTCTCGAAAAACTCGAGTCGTTCGCTTCGAAGTGCCTCAAGGCTAAGTGCTTGGACCAACTTTGTTCAATTTTTACGTCAGCGACGCTTGCTCTCTCTCCCCCATTGAACACCAAATTGGTTTCCTACGCTGTCGACTTCACAGTCTACGCACATAGCAACAATATCGAATCCTTATGCAATGACATATCAATTTACTTAGAGTCGCTCTGTACATTCCTCCATCAACAAGACCTGGAATTATCTCTTTTCCCGCCATTGAATAAAAACTTCAAACAGATACCAACAATCAAGATCAACAACACAACAGTTGAAGTAAAGAAAAATCCAAAGAACCTCGGCGTAACCTTCGACATGGATTAAACTGGGGCGAGCATATCTCTGCTGCCAGCAGCAAAGCACGGAATTGTGTTAACGTAATCAAAGCACTGAGCGAAACTAGCAGAAAGAGACAATCGTGAACAGCAATAAAGCTTTTGTCAGGCCAGTCCTAGAATATGCATGCCCTAGCCCTGTATGGAATCCAGTTGCTGCAAAAACTCTTCACATCGAGAAACTGCAAACGGTCCAAAACATCGCTCTACGAGTTGCCACTGGCTGCACAAATATGACAGCAATCCAACACCTACATGATAAATGTCAGGTCCTGCCACTCCGCTGACATACTCGCATGCGATGCGTACAAAAACAACTCATTAACCACATCCCCAGCCATCGAGGAAACCTACTTCTAAAGCAAGTCCCGCCCCCACGCAACATGAAACAAACATTAAAGAGCCGTTACGAACGATACATAGAGGCTCTTCGCAAACCAGACTCAGATGACGAAATATCATCGAAAACCCGCTATCAGGAGATGCTAAAACAAATCCATACAAATTTAGTCAAGGATTATTTTGACGAACGCGAACCAAACAGTGCTGGATGAAAAACCACCTGAGATAAGTACCAATAAGACCCTGCTCCCTAGACGCTCCAGACGTGCTCTTGCGCAACTGCGAAGTGGCCACTCGCCCTATCTCAACTCGTACGCAAAACGAATTGGCACAGTCGACTACGACTGCTGCCCAAATTGTAATATCGAACCCTATACAACACGAGATCTCTTTAACTGTAAGAAAAAGAAGACAACTCTGACACCACTATCCCTCTGGGATGCCCCAATCGAAGCTGCAAACTTCCTCGAAATAACCGACTCCAAAGAGGACACTCTCTGACCGAAGGCAACAACAACAACAAGTTAAAGAAAGTTCTGCTTAATTATAGCTGTCAGTTTAAGTGCATTTGAAGTAAATAATCGATGTGCTCTCTTGATATTTGTGGAACTGAACTTGGTAATATTGATTCTCTAACTTTCATTCGAGTATAAGGTGGTGCACGTTTATGTATTTTTACAGCTGAGCTGGGAAAGCAAGGATTTATGTGGTTAGAAAACAAATTCACTCTTCCAAAAGTTCTCTCATTTTCCAGAATTATGTACGTTGTTGACAAGTTGTATCCTAAATTTTAAATGCGAACGATCATGGCCCAACAGTTTGATCATAGGTTCATGGTTTTATAGTTCAGAAAAGTACACCAGAAAACTCAGTTTCCCAATTAAGCTATTAAATAGCCATTTGTGGCAATATGTGTTATATCCATTTGTGAAGATCTTGTAAGAACTTGGACACTGTCGTTTTACCGAAAAACAAAACCCAACTGAGCACAGCACTGCTTTTTTTTGAGATTGTTTTTCTAAAACTTCATTATTTCTCATTATTTGTTCAAATTAAAGAGATATCTTTGAAGTTTTGTTATACACACGGTATATTTTCAGAGACACTGAATTCAGTAGGGTGAAAATAGGAGGTAGGGCTCTCATTTTTGGCCTCAGAAAATGTTTTCGGACACAAAAAATTACTATTTTTATTACTATTTCTTAGCGAAAAAAAGGTCTTCTGTTTTTCTTTCGAAAAAAATGATAGGAAAGATTGTTTTTCTGTTTAGTTGCTCTGAAACAAAGCTTAGAGCTTTTTAAGGTCCGTTGGTTGAAGTAGAAATTTAACGCCCATTTTTTTCCAGACGTTTTTTTTTTATCTAACCCACAAATTTGTTATATTTTAGTGTCTTGAAAAATGTGGGATAAACTGATGAAGCGTGAGGGTACCAGGTTGTAGGGAAGTTTTCCTGGCAATTTACTAGTCTCTAAGTTCACCAAAGCTGCCGAGGGACAAATTCGTGGTGTTGAGGGCAAGCGTTCCTTAGAGTTCTGAACCCCCTTCGCGCTCCACTAAAACCTGCACCTTGCTGATTTCTGCCATGCATGCTTAAGATCGCTGATGTAAGACTGGGCAATTATGTTGGGTAAAATCAGCACTAATGACACCATTTGAAGCCCAATATCGAATTTAACCAAGATACTGGACCCCTCCCCGCTGAAATAAATTGAGAGCTGCTGCGTTCGGGAGCAATTCGTCGGTTTTTCTTATCTACAGGTCTGTATTGTAATTTTTTCTGGCAACCGTGTGGTACATGCTAATTGTTCCGACTTCTCTCTTGCTTTTTTTAAACGTATTGTGATTTTTAAGGTAAGGTTGTTTTAAAATCAGTTTACAGATCGATGTGTGTGGGTTGTAGAACAGCTGCAATAGTTATAGATTTAAAAAAGGATTGTCAATTTAAAACTTTCTTACGAACGTTTTCGAACTCTGAATTTATCGTCAGGTTATAAACAACACAAAATGCAAAAATGAAAAGCCAGAAAATAAAATGCAAATCACTAAAAACAATCATTCAAGGAAATTTAAAACGAATTTTTACATATCTACAATCGTATCTACAAAATATTTACATCTGAGTAAAAATACATTTTTGATTTGATGGAGCAGATGCATATCGACATGTTTCTTATATAAAAAACATACATATATTGCTTTAAACTTACTTTGGTTTTGTTCAATTGTAAAGTTGAAATTTTCGTTTCGTAACGTGTCTTCCAAGTTGGATTTTCATCTCCAAACTAAGCTTTCAGTGTCAATTCTCGTGTTCGGTATTCGTCGCGCGTGTTAATGGCTGTTTCCAGTGTTCTTATATAGAGCGCCTCTAGTGTCATTAACTTAGATTGGTTGCTGCATTGGTTGCTGCATCTTCCACTGGAAAGCTGTTTTATCACCGCTGCAATAGTTATAGCTGAGCGCAGCTTTTACTGACCCTCCTCTATTATGACCTCTTATAAAGGTGTGTTGGTTTGCTATAAGTTTTACGAGTCGGAGAGACATCGCGGTTCTGTTCTTCACAAGTTAGCTTGCAGTAAAACCCGCGAAATTGCGTGTGAATAAAGATTTTGCATAATTTGTTCTGATGAACAAATTTGAAGAGGAGAGAAAGAGGATAAAGGTTTTCAATAGAGCGATAAATGTAGGTGTGAAAAAGTTTTTAGTCAAGCGAGCAAATTTTTGTTGAGGTCCGGCTCGATCATTTTTTTTCAGCTTTAGCTCTAATTTTTTTCGACCAGATATTTTTCCTGATATTTTTTATCAGTAATTGACAATTTTTGTATATTTCTAGAAGCCACTTTGAGTTGTTTGTCATTTTTTCTGGTTTTCAAGTTATAGAGTCAACAGGGAACTTGTTTAAAGTAGCAATTAGATTTTCGGGTGCTTTGGGGACCTTTTAATTTGATTGGTAACAATTTAAAATTGTTTTTAACGAAAATTGATGAAATTAAGTCGGTTGTAATTTTGTGATAGTATAAATTTATGATCGAGTTTAAATGTAGATGATCTGAATGCCGTGGGCTTCGTAATTTTTTTAAATGTGTTTTTCAAGATGTGGCCTCTTTCTGTAACCATATCTGTTGTTATTGGTCTTGTATATACTTAGTTTTTGATACTCTCCTAGATATTCTTTTCAAATTGATCAATTTTTGCCTTGTTTTGTCAGCACTCAGATTATGAATTTTTATATTGGCTTTGGACGAGCGTGCTCATATAATTGTTTGAGATGTGATTTGGTTGTTAATTGCCCGAACGAAATTCGAAGGTGAAGCAATTGCTGTAAACGTGCTCCTTTGTGCAAAATTTTCCGTTGTCTCTTTAGACTTTTCGGGTGTCTGTTACGCCCTTGGCGTTTTGCATTTTGTGTGATCTAATTGTTCTCAAGTGCAAATTTAAGCAGCTGAACTCAATTGGCGGAAATTTTCTATCAAAAGTCGAATCAAAATTGAGCCAAGAGTAGGTTCATTCTTTCACTTGAATCCTAATAGTTGTATAGAATAACCTCGAATGACGTCATTTGAGGCCCCTTAGCCCCTCTAACCACTCCTAATCTCACCCAGACTGCAATAGATTAATTTTACCACTAATCACACGAGAAAAATTCTTCCGACGTCAATCGGTTATGTTTTTTAATAGCCGCCGTCAGCATCTCAACGGCTATTATTTAGGCGCTTTACTTTTTTAAATGCACTTTACCTATTGATCACGTTATTCGTTTTATACAAGTCACGATTTCACGCTTGAGTTCGGACTTACCTCACTCACTGTTTCAAACGAATGGGTTTTAAATTTTTCTCACTAATTGAATTACGTAATTGAATACGGTCAAAGACAAAAATGCAGAATCGGAAGAACAGGAAAAACCGATAAAGACCTGTCATTAAATCATTGTGCATTAGGTTATCAAAGTTCATTAAAGTGATTGCTATCTGGCGTTAGTATTTTGCTGCAGTTTAGAAGCTGAATTAAGTGTAATTATGTAATGTAACGGAATATGCAGAATTTACACACGAAACAAGAACATTTGACACTGAGAAAAATTCTGCCGGTTTCTATCTGTTAATTTTTTTGCTTTATGTTTCAATCCCAATGTGCTTCAAGCGGGTCAACGGCGGCTGGTTTCCGGCAATTTGCCGGCAATGTTTAATTGCTCTCATACGAAATTTGTACTAGTTATATTAGTCCTGTTGGTCTTTTTTAATGCAAATGCGATTTGTCACTTGACCGATTTTGCGTCTGACTCATTTTACTTTTCGTCCTCAAAAACCAGATAAACAAGTAGCGCCCAGCGGGCATTATGCTCATGCTCTCTGAGGCCTTTCAGCTCACTACTCTCAAAGTATGCGATTCACAGAAACTGTTTTGGAGACCTTTAATTATGGGGTGAAGGGTGGTTCTTAGAGGCTGACCCCCGTCTCCCCCCCACAACAACCCCCCCCCCCCCGTTGCACTGCCCCTTCCGCTGCGCTCACCTCACTCCCCTTCAATTAAGTTAAAGCTAGCCTCACTAAACTGTAGCTAGCTACTGACGAGGAAAACCGCTCTCCGGTCGTTTGAGAGCAATTCGCTCTGACGTTAGTCGATTATGCTTTTTTTCTTGTTTTAGCTGTTTTGGTTCAAAAATTGATGACAATGGTAAATCTTGGTGCTTTTGGATATTCTAACGATTTTGGCTTAGAGTTTTGTTTGATTTTGTTTCTATTCAATTAGCACGCGATCTTTTTCCTGACAAACTGTTTTATAAGTGCTGTTTATTTCTAGTATGTGCCAGATGAGATGCTCTTACAGCTCGATGATAATTTTTATAGTACAAATATCGAAATCAATTCAAGAGATAATAATAAACAAATTTCTAAGGCTTTCCTGGGCTTTCCTACTTGTAGTTGGTATTTACAGACTAAAGTTTTGTAGAGCTATCGCCAATTATTTTCGGCCATCAGCAAGCTGTTTTACTATTTCGGCCTGCAATTGAAATCTGTAATGTTTCGAGATGGGCTAAATTGCAGAAAGGTTTAATTCTTTTGAAAGAAATATTGATTTGCATGTTATGGATTTTAAGATTGGTTAGAAAGCTTTCTGATAACGATCATTTTGCAAGACAGTGACTCTTGTTTCAGGCGTAACAATCGAGTCAATCAATTTTGATACCAATCATTTGACCTCTACTGCGCCTGTAACATTTAATACAACTGATGAGACTGACGATTGCTTGGATGGCAAAATTGAAGAAGCTCTAGATGAAACTAATACGACATCAAAGTCAAACAGAGATCAACTGAAGGATCTGAAAGTCAGTTACAAGAAAATGGTGAAAGATCGAGTCAAGAAACAGAAGAACAAAATGAAGAAGAAAAAATTACAGAATGGTGTGTGAAGGTGTTCTTTTGAAAATTTGGGACGCTTCATAGTATTTCGTCTGGATAGTGTTCATTTTGTTCTGCTTCTGGGAATGATAAGGTGGCCAGGGAACATTGTGTTAGCGAACGTATTTATTGCAATCTGACTATTTGCAATATATTGAAAACAAAACTAATCAATTGTTGTAGTGATAACGATATGAATATTTTTTTTCTGAACGATCTTTGTTTACTTAAAAGTGAGTTTCATCGCAATAACGAAGTACCTTGTGTGCTTGTATTATTTAACCAAAGCAAAATTTTGTAATTACAAAAGATTTTTTTCTTTTGCCGCGCATCGACAAATATTCCTGAGTTTTTGCTGTGCGCTTTCAAATAAGCTAACACCAAAACTTTGTTCAAAAGCCCGTTTTAACATGTCTTCAAGATAGAACTCTTCAATGAGCACATTTTAGTGTCGATGATACTATTTGTAAAGATGCTGGTCGATGGTACTCAACTGGCATTCTTTTGTACTTGACTGACATATGTAGATAAATGCTCAAAGTTCAATGAAAATAAATTTGTTTCTAAAATTTCTCGATTTTGGAGAACATTTGGTAAAATTCCCAATTTATTAATTGCTTCCCAACAAAGTTTGAAGCAATTACTGTAAATGTTTTGGTCTTCTTCATGCAAAATTATTGCTTGGCCGTTTTAACTTTTCGACTTCTGCGCCCTTGGACTTTTTCGTTTTGGCGTGATTTAAACTTCGCTCATTTTTAAAAGTGTCAGCAGCTGAACTCAATACCAGAAGTCAACTGAAGGCGCGCCGCATTGGGTGTCTTGTTGTCACTTTAGTTTTTATTAGTGTTTATAATGGTATATAAAAACCTCTGTCGTCATTTGGAGCCCCCCTGCCACTTCAAGTCCCTCCACTGAACCAAGCTGCAATAGATTAGCTCTCACTAGTCGTTCAAGAACATTTTTGTCTGACATTGGTAGGTAATGTTTAAATTCTGAAAAAAAATTATTTTATATCTGTTTTTTGACATATCGTGATATCAATGGATTGAGACCATGTTAAAAAAAGCTGTTTATTGATTATAATTTCGGAAGTTACTGATCTTCTTTACCTATCGTTGTTAGACGCTTATTTTTTCAACAGCTACTCAGATTTTGACTCAATGATATAAGAAGTGGGACTTTTTTGTTCAGATACTTGCGACGGATTCGCATCTTTAGAGAATTGAAAGTTTGTGAAAAGCACTTTATGTGCACATTTTGAAATGCCGAAAGTGTGCAGTGTTAGACGTTTAAATGTTGGATTTTGCTATACCTTAACGAGAAGTTGAATTCCATTAACTTTTATTTTAAAAGTTGCACGTTTCGTGTTTCAAGCAATCTTACGTGATTCAGCTGAAGTTAAGTCAAATTTCCAGTTTGAACCGCTTGGTGGGTCTCGATAAACGCCAGAAATTTTCGGTGAATTCAACAAAGTCACGTAAGCTTGTCTTGAAAACTGAATCGATTTGTAGGGCTAAAACTTCTCGCTCACTCAGGAAGAAAAAAGATTTGAATTCTTTTCAGAATGGTGACAAGTCGCGCGGCCTTGGGTGTCATTTTGTCACGTCAGTTTTTTTAGTGGTTATAATGGTATATAAAAAACTCTGTCGTCAGTTGAAGCGCCCTTGCCTTTTCCAGTCCCTCCACTGAAGCGGGTTGCAAAAGGTTAGAGCTCTCACTAGTCGTTCTAGAGCCTTTTTCTGACGTAAGTCGGTTGTTTAAATTCTGTAATTAAAATATTTTATATTTCTGCTTTTTGACATATCGTGATATCAGTGGATTTAGACCATGCTAAAAAAAGGCTGTTTATTGATTATAATTTCGAAGTTACTGGCCTTTTGTTTCCCTATCGTTGTTAGACGCTTATTTTTTTAACGGTTTTCAGATTTTGACTCAATGCTATAGGAAGTGGTAGTTTTTTGTTCAGATGCTTGCGACGGTTTGGCATCTTTAGAGAACAGAAAGTTTGCGAAAAGCACTTTATGTGCACATTTTAAAATGCTGAAAGTGTGCAGTGTTAGACGTTTAAATGTTGGAATTTGATATACCTTAACTAGAAGTTGAATTCCATTAACTTTCGTTTTAAAACTTGCACGTTTCGTGTTTCAAGCAGTGTTACGTGATTCTGCTGAAGTTAATTCAAATTTCCTGTTTGAACCGCTTGGTGCGTCTCGATAAACGCCAGAACTTCTCAGTTAATTCCAGCAAATTCACGTACGCTTCTCTTGAAAACTGAATAGATTTGTAGAGCTTATATTTTTCGCTTACTAAGGAAGAAAAAAAGATTTGAATTAACTTCTGAAGTGACAAGTTTGTGGACAAACACACTGAATTGTAATTTGTGCTTGGTATGCTCTTGTGGGGAACTCGTTTCTGTGTGCGTGCGTGTTTTTGAATGAGAATCGTTTTCACGTGAAAAATTTTTGGTTTGAGCAGCGGCTGTTCTTTGCACATTGAGATTTTAAATAATGGACGCAACATGACGTATGTCTATAAATTAAATATCTTCTATAGGCATTCGTCGATCGCTTATTTCTCCATTTTTCATAATTTCGCGTTTTGTTTCGAACCAGTAACAAAGTACACTCGTAAACAAGTAATTGCTCGTGTTGCGTTTTACCACGAATTGCAATCAACTATAAATTCTGGAAAGTTCTGAAAATAATTACAGATGATTCCTTAAGCTTTCGGTAATGAGCAGGATTTTGAAGTTGATACACCCGTAAAATATTTTAAATTTTTTTTTAAACTTAAAGCTCCTGAACTTGCAATAAGTAGGGGATTGGATATCAGGTGAATACTCAATTGGGCGAACAAAATTTTTGTACGAAATTAGGCGAACAAAATTTTTGTTTATAATTTTGCGGAAATTAGGCGAATAGCAACAAAACATTTAAAAGAGATACTTCAAAATGCACTTGATGCCATAAAACTGTCAAGTTTCTCGCAATAGGGTGTATTTACATGCAAACGAGTTGATAGAAGTACCTAAAAAACACACAAAAAATTGGGATAGTTAGGGTTACACTACAGTGTAAGAATGCTCAAAATCCAAAAGTTGTCAATTTTTGATCGTTTTTTTACGCTATTTCTCTAAAAAGTCAATTTTATAGTCACTTAAACTTACTATAATATCAAGCGGATTTTGAACTTCAATTGGTATTCGTCTATTTTCCGCAAAACTTCAGAATTCTCAAAGTTCAGAATTTTCGCCTGAAATATACAAAAATTCTTTTTGCCTAATCGAGTTTTCGCCTAATGCCCTACGCCCCTGTAAATATATTGAACGTCAAAATTAAGTCAGCACATCTTAGTTTTACTACGTGAAATTTCAGTTTTGACGCAATGTAACTCGTTATCACGTTGTTGTAACTCGTTTTAACAAGTTATCAGATTTTGAGAACAATTGTTGGGTCTTTCCTATTATAGCTCACCCAGCTTAGTGGTCAGATAACCTATAGCCCCCCAATCATTGTAAATATACCATAATGGGGGAGGGGGCTATGATGGGAAAGACCCCAATTTTTACACCCTTGATGCACTACATTAGGGATCTGGCCAACCTACCAAATTGAGATTATACTCAATGGTAACATGCTAGATAGCAAAATGTCAAGTTGATGAATTCTATCCAGGTTTCACAAGGAGAAAGCTGCCTCTAATTCTTGCTTTATAGACTTCGTTTTTATGCCTATAACAAACGCAATCTCATTTGTTAAACAAATTTGAGAACAAATCAAATTGTGAGGACTAGTGGAAGGGATCAATGGCGTAAAAATTGTCTTCGAAATGCGATTTCAAATTGGAGTAATATTGCTTCAAATATTGATTTTTTCTTCATACTAACTTACTTTTGCCGTTCAGTATATCAGATTTATGGAAAACAGAAATCCGAATTTTTTGAAGATGGTCTTCAAAAACAGGTAATATGATATTTCTTTGGTTAACTAGTGTATGTTTTTAAATTTAACGTTTGATCTCAATGCTTTGCTCGTCGCTGTTCATGTGCTAATATTCAACAGTTTCAAAGTTAACTTGGAAATGAAAAGCAATTTCAACAAAATTCTGATTTCCTTTAATTCTGAATTTTATAAGAATGAACTGCCAATCGATAGAAAATTAGTTTTTCCTAAATAGTAGAGAAAAATGGCAAAGACACATAGAGAAAAATTCAGATAATTTGCCAATGTTCCGTTCATACGCTTCGAAGGATCACAAAACAAATCTTGCTTCAATTGATGCAGGCTTGGTCAAGAAAATGAAAAATCAAAAGAATTTTGATTTTCTAATTTTCTGCTTTTAATTTTCTAATTTTCTGAATTTGATTAAGATAAAAATTAAGGAAATCAGAAATTGGAAAAGCTCTGAAAACAGGCAGTTTTTCGTGTTCTATTTTTATATTTAAACGTTTAGTTTTGTTATCGAGTTGACAAAGTAAACCAAAATGTAAATTTGAAAGGATTTTATAGCATCAACTAAGATGATTTACATTTAAAGAGGATATTGGAACGGAGATTTAATTTAGGAGATCTTCACAAAAAGGACAAGTCTTTCTTTTCGGAAAGTTTGCATTAAAGTTTAGAAATTCGGATCTCTTTTTACTTATTTCTCATTTTTGCTATTTCGCACTCCTCTCTTCTCAATTGATCTCCTTCGCCGACCTGGGAAACATAATCTCGAAGTGATGCATGCGCTGATAATGGGAACAACAGGTATGAGAATAACAGGAAAGGGAAAAGCCTTCTCAGTACCTGTGCCCAATTCAGTTTCGTCCACCCGTTCCAACGCACTGCAGCAAAGCAGCGCCATTAGACTGATTATCCATAATGCGTTCATTCCTAAATCAAACCCTGGTTGAATTATAAGACTTCGTGATTCCAGTGTGTGTGTGTGTGATTTTTTTTGGGGGGGGGGGGAGGAGGGTGGTATTGACTTTATGTTCAATTATTGTGTTTTTTTGATTTTTGAGTGCGAATTTTGATACCGAAAATTAAACGTCGTCGTATCAGGCACTTATTCTCCGCAATATGTTCGTCTCTAAATCAAAATAGTCTATATTGATATGAAATTCAGGATCTTTTCCATTTGTGCCCCCCAGCTTAGTGGGTGCATATTATTTGCACCCTCCAGGCGCGCGTCCCATATTTTTACATAATCATATAGAATGTAATGGCACGTGCTCTGTAACTGGGGGAAAAAACGGAAAAAATCCGAAATTATTGTGCAAAGTTGTAAAGAAATCATAAACTCTACTCTTTTTCTGCTTCAATTATACTGTACGTACTTCTGTACATAATAAAAATAACCCTTTTCATTTGGAAACAGAAAATGAAAAATTTATTACCATTATCATTATTAAGAGTTTGATACGCAAGTCAAAACGCATCATTTCAGCAATACCCGGGAAGAATCTCTTCCCCTAAAGTCCTCCCATTTTGGGGGGGATTTGTCTCTGTTGGGGGGGGGGGTAAATTGATATAAGAGTGAGTGGGTAATTTGGTCTGGTGGGGGGGGGCAATGATGTAAGAGTGGGCTGCAATGGACTGCATTGGTGCAATGGGACGCTCTCCATTTTTGTAAGTTTCTCTTCAGCATTATCGCAGTTTCGGATGTTCACCAAATCGCGTATGTGGTTGACATCCGATTTGAAAACTGTTTTCATATGCTAACCAGAAGTTTGAATTAGTTATTTCGAAATCAAAGTTCAAGTTTTGACTATCTACCTATAAATGTCGTGTGGTAACTTACTTCTGACTTTTACTACTTTATTTAATACGTAATTAATGATAATTTTGCTTTCCGAAGTCAGAAGAAATGATGGAAGGACAAAAACTATGCCGAAAGCTTTTTGTAAATTATTTTAGCAGTTATCACTACTGGGTGAACAGAAAAGCGGGTATTTTGCTACCCACACGCGTGATCAGACAAAGTTGTCATCCCATTTAATCACGTTTTGATTTTTTGACCCGTGATTTTTTGAGGTTATGAAATCTTATTGAAAAGCCTGAACTAAACGACTTTTTGACAACAAATCAAATTGTGAGGACTAGTGGAAGGGATCAATGGCGTAAAAATTGTCTTCGAAATGCGATTTCAAATTGGAGTAATATTGCTTCAAATATTGATTTTTTCTTCGTGCTAACTTACTTTTGCCGTTCAGTATATCAGATTTATGGAAAACAGAAATCCGAATTTTTTGAAGATGGTCCTTAAAAACAGGTAATATGATACTTCTTTGGTTAACTAGTGTATGTTTTTAAATTTAACGTTTGATCTCAATGCTTTGCTCGTCGCTGTTCATGTGCTATTATTCAATAGTTTCAAAGTTAACTTGGAAATGAAAAGCAATTTCAACAAAATTCTGATTTCCTTTAATTCTAATTTTTATAAGAATTAACTGCCAATCGATAGAAAATTAGTTTTTCCTAAATAGTGGAGAAAAATGGCAAAGAAACTTAGAGAAAAATTCAGATAATTTGCCAATGTTCCGTTCATACGCTTCGAAGGATCACAAAACAAATCTTGCTTCAATTGATGCAGGCTTGGTCAAGATAATGAAAAATCAAAAGAATTTTGATTTTCTAATTTTCTGCTCTTAATTTTCTATTTTTCTGAATTTGATTAAGATAAAAATTAAGGAAAACAGAAATTGGAAAAGCTCTGAAAACAGGCAGTTTTTCGTGTTCTATTTTTATATTTAAACGTTTAGTTTTGTTATCGAGTTGACAAAGTAAACCAAAATGTAAATTTGAAAGGATTTTATAGCATCAACTAAGATGATTTAAATTTAAAGAGGATATTGGAACGCAGATTTAATTTAAGAGATCTTCACAAAAAGGACAAGTCTTTCCTTTCGGAAAGTTTGCATTAAAGTTTAGAAATTCGGATCTTTTGTTCATTTTTTTCTCATTTTTGCTATTTCGCACTCCTCTCTTCTCAATTGATCTCCTTCGCCGACCTGGGAAACATAATCTCGAAGTGATGCATGCGCTGATACTGGGAACAACAGGTATGAGAATAACAGGAATGGGAAAAGCCTTCTCAGTACCTGTGCCCAATTCAGTTTCGTCCACCCGTTCCAACGCACTGCAGCAAAGCAGCGCCATTAGACTGATTATCCATAATCCATTCATTCCTAAATCAAACCCTGGTTGAATTATAAGACTTCGTGATTCCAGTGTGTGAGTGTTTTTTTTGGGGGGGGGGGAGGAGGGTTGTATTGACTCTATGTTCAATTATTGGATTTTTTTGAATTGTGATTGCGAATTTTGATACCGAAACATAAACGTCGTCGTATCAGGCACTTATTCTCCGCAATATGTTCGTCTCTAAATCAAAAAAGTCTATATTGATATGAAATTCAGGATCTTTTCCATTTGTGTCCCCCAGCTTAGTGGGTGCATATTATTTGCACCCTCCAGGCGCACGTCCCATATTTTTACATAATGATATAGAATGTAATGGCACGTGCTCTGTAACTGGGGGAACAAACGGAAAAAATCCGAAAATATTGTGCAAAGTTGTAAAGAAATCATAAAGTCTACTCTTTTTCTGCTTCAATTTTACTGTACATATTTTTGTACATAATAAAAATAACCCTTTTCATTTGGAAACAGAAATTGAAAAATTTATTACCATTATCATTATTAAGAGTTTGATACGCAAGTCAAAACGCATCATTTCAGCATTACCCGGGAAGAATCTCTTCCCCTAAAGTCCTCCCATTTTGGGGGGGGGGGTGATTTGTCTCTGTTGGGGGGGGGGGGGGGTAAATTGATATAAGAGTGAGGGGGTAATTTGGTGTGGTGGGGGGGCAATGATGTAAGAGTGGGCTGCAATGGACTGCATTGGTGCAATGGGACGCTCTCCATTTTTGTAAGTTTTTCTTCAGCATTATTGCAGTTTCGGATGTTCACCAAATCGCGTATGTGGTTGACATCCGATTTGAAAACTGTTTTCATATGCTAACCAGAAGTTTGAATTAGTTATTTCGAAATCAAAGTTCAAGTTTTGACTATCTACCTATACATGTCGTGTGGTAACTTACTTCTGACGTTTACTACTTTATTTAATACGTAATTAATGATAATTTTGCTTTCCGAAGTCAGAAGAAATGATGGAAGGACAAAAACTATGCGGAAAGCTTTTTGTAAATTATTTTAGCAGTTATCACTACTGGGTGAACAGAAAAGCGGGTATTTTGCTACCCACACGCGTGATCAGACAAAGTTGTTATCCCATTTAATCACGTTTTGATTTTTTGACCCGTGATTTTTTGAGGTTATGAAATCTTATTGAAAAGCCTGAACTAAACGACTTTTTAACCCGTGATTTTTTCAGGTTATGAAATCTTTCCGATAAGCCTGAACTAAACGAAGGCATAAATTCAGCAATGGATGAGTAAAAATGCAATTGAACTAGTTTAAAATTAGTAAATACAAATAAATTGGTTGACCCCATTTTTTGCTCAAGAGCGGTTCAAGCTGCTTATTGTAAGTGTTTGCAAAATGTGTGTGAGTGAGGCAAAACTTAACACCATCTCCTTAACAATTAGCAAAAGATGCATCATTGGTTATTTTTATCAATTTTTTCGAAGTTTCAAAGTGACACTAGGCTTTCAAATCGGTTAAAAAAATTGCTCAAAGAGAGATTCGCTATTTGCTAAGATAGAGTGCAGCATTATTTCCCATCACACCGTTTGAACTAACACGAAATGTTTATCAGAGTCGATCAAATGTAATATATATATATATTGAGTTTCAAAGATTGAGTTCGTTACCTACTACCGCCAGTTCGCAAGAAAAAAACTTATTATATTTATCTGCTTACTCTACTTTCTACGTTTAACGTAGAAAGGGGTTGTATGACAAAACGTGGTTTATGCTTTGATGTCTTAAAAAGAAAAAAGGTCCATTTTCAAACAGGTCCTTCGGTTTTTAAAAACTTAATTTCCAAAAAGAACAAAGTTTTTGGCAAAAATTCAATATTAGTAGATGTGAAAAACAAATAGGCTATGGCAAAATTTTATGGAAATGTCCCTAACTTTTCAAAAACAAAATGGTTTTCGCTAATGCTGAAAATAATTCTCCACTAATTGATGCACTTAACTTGAAGCATTTGAATTTGAAACTTTTTTCTTTTATTCCCTTTTTAATTTTTAGAGAAGAAACGGAAGAGTTAGCAGTCACTCTGTTTTGCTTATTAACATAGAGGCTCTAAGAAACTGCTCTCAAACAAATGTATTAAATATACTAGTCGTGTGGCTTTTTTAAAAGCTGGACCATTTTTTGTCGGACTCTTGACCTTTTGTCATCAAAAACGGGATATACAAGTAGCGCAAGGAGGGCATTTATTTCTCTGAGAGCCTTTCTGGACTCTAAGTATGCAATTCACCGAAACGTGCTGGACTCTTAAGTATGCGATTAACTGAAACTCTTCTGGAGACATATTCATGGTCTGAAGGCAGTTCCTAGAGTTGGACTCCATACTCTTTCGCCACTTAACACCTAACATCCGCACCACTTAACTCCTCACACCCTCCTCCACATCCCACGCCACCTCACAACCCTCCACAAATAACCCAGCACCCAACCTTTTTGTTAAACAAGTGCCCTAAAGTTTATCTTTATCAAGTGGTACACGTTACTTGGTACAAGTGAGTTCAAGTATATTAGTTTTTCTCAGCAAAAGAAAAAAGATTTTAATGATGATAACAGATTATGCGCAGGTTGCATCAAAAGCTCAACAAAAATTATGGGAACGAGTTGTACACAATATTATTTTTCTCATTTAATATTTTTTCCAAGTTCTTCAGTTTTTGCAGAAGTTATAGATACGCAAAATTGACTCATAACTGTGCTTTTCAGCACAGTTATGGAACAAAAAATCAAAAGCCACAAAATCTCAGAAAATACCTAAAAATCCCTGATATATTTTTTGCAAAACTTGCTGAAAAGAGTGATAGCCAGTTTATTGTGTTTGTGTTTAGAAGTCACATAAAGCTGTAACTTAAAATTTTCTTATTTTGAAACTAAACCTATTAACTTAGGATTCCTATCAACCAAGATGCTGGTAATTTCTACCTTATTAAAAATGATCTAGATTTAGAGGCTTGCTATAATTCATGAGATTAATTGAGCGTCATTTGTTTCAAGAAAATTTCACGCTATTTGATTTCAGTTGATTTTTTGTTGATCAAGGAGCTTAATACTATCGAGTCGATATCCTTGATTAATATTGCACATACCAGAATCCAGAATTCTGTAGTCGGAGGCAAAGAATTACCTACATAGTTTTTGGATTCCTTCATTTGAGAACCTACTAATCCAAAATTTCGTAGATTTCATTTTTTAATGATCAAATAATGAATATTGTCCGAGTTAAACGCTTAAAAATTGATTTTTTTAAAACAACGTAAAAATGAAATTTTTTTTATTTAATACACGAAAGCTGGGGTTCTTTATTGTCGACCGCCTCTTCGTGTTAAGGTCCATATTGGTTAGGACTTTCTTTTTCTGTTATCTGTTATATTCAGTACGAATTATTACTTTTACCAATTTTTGTTGACACCAAGGTAGTCTTATTACACAAATTACGTTACAGAAACGAATATCAATAGTGCAAGAACTAGTGGAACAGAACATCTTTCTGTTGCAAATTTAAATCCACTGATAATGTCAATAAAAAATCAGTTCTTATGTTGAATTAGTTTTTCGATTGACCTTATAATGTTCTTTTAAATGTTTTTTTTTTCAGTTCATCAATAGAAAACGATTAATTTTTCTCCTAGGCATCTTAGCATAAAACTGTTGACGATACTAGAAGAGCAAAATTCAGACTGATGGGTGGCTAAACCTTGCAAAAAACTAGATAATTTGATTAGACATTTTTAGAAAGTCTAGAAATAATATTGAAAAAGAGTATAATGAAAAATGAAAAGGGTCGACGTGGCGAGTTTGAATTTTTTATGCTAACTGATCTAAAGACCCTAAAAGAATTTGATTGAATTCTGTTGTTTGAAAGTTAATAGTTTCTGAATGCTCCTAAAAGAAATTTGAAGCAATTATTTTAAGTCTTGTATGAGAAAGTATGTAGTAAAATACGATTCAGTAACGTCACACAAAACCCCCTGATGGAGTTATTTTGACTGTTTAAAGCAAACTAAAACTAATTCTTGCCTTTGTCAAATTTCAGTAAAATTGAGTCTGTTCCTGTCTTAAAAGGAATTTCTTCCGACGTGAGATGGCTGAATTTGTAGCTTAAATTACAAAAAGTTTGGTCAATTTTCAGTCAAATTCTTTGCAAATTTTAGTGCTTACTTTCCATTATTGTCACATAATCTGGATGCACAATAAAGCTTAGACTTGCTTTAATTATACAAATAATTGAGAAATTAAGCTCGAGTGAGCACCCAACAGGTTTTTTTGTAAAATTTTTTGCTTTTTGTTTTCTAATTACGGAAATTTCTAAATTAAAAATTCATTTTATAGCATCGCTAACATGGATAAAATTTTAGTACAAAATTTCTCAAGATAGAAATTTTTTTTAAGAAAAACAGTTGGATTTGACCTACTTTAGACAATGTTGATCACATTAAGACAGTTGTTTTTATGTCATTAACATGCTGCACTGCTTGATGTCCTATTATAATAAGTTGATATAATTTTATGCATTGGTAACTTACCGGATGTCCCCAATCTAAAGATGCTGAATTCCATCCTGATTTAATAAAAAAAACGTTTCATTGAAATTTTAATTTACTCTCATAGTTTCCCTTTCCAATGATTAACAAAAAAGCAAAATGAATCAGAGTTGAATAAAGCTGATATCGTTTAACACTTTGGGACAACTTTTTGACAGCGAAAACCTTCAGTGTTTTATGAGCATCTGTTGTGTATCTTTTTAGTTAACAATGCGTTTTATCGGAATTTATTGCAAGTTTCTTATTGAAGAGAAATTATTTTTTATCAAATTGATTAAAATCTTTGATTAGAATTTTTCTTTAATGTAAGGGATCACTGGTGCAAAAAGTGTTTTCAAAAAAAGTTAATCCCACGTCAAAAAATAGATTTTTATTTGAAAAATTATAGGGTGGTAAATTACTTTTGATTTTCAGTATATTATATTTTAACAAAATTTTATTTATGGTAAAAATTGTTAAAAAATGTATAATTTGCAATTTATGCGATGCATATTAGACGTAGATCAAATTTGTGAGTTATTGTCATTTTTTTGCGCTAGAATCACATTTGGCTGGATTGGGGTCCTCTGTGATAGGCTCATTAAACGATGAAGTTATAAGGATCATTTGTACTTACAATTATGCAAACTTTGTAAAAAATTAAGTATTCTCAATTGATCAGCTGAAAACTATTTTTGGCTACCAATGTGTAGTGTGAAAATTCATCGATTTTAATTGGTCGCACTTTTGTAAAACAAAAAAAATTGTAAGCTGAAGCTCTCAATAGTCAACACAGTACCGCTGGAATTTTCTTACATGTAACTGAATTCTACAAATCATAGTAAGATTTAGGAAAAGGACTAAAAATTTTGTCACGGGGGAGACCGAATGACAACGCTATCCACAATCATATGAGAAAAGAATGAAATTGAAAACAACAACAATTTCTATATTAAGAACCAATAAGGTTTACAATAAAAGAGGGAATTGAAACAAACAGTTATTTAAGTTATTACATCATGCTAGAAAGTATAATTCATCAGAGAGGATAATTCACAACAAATTTAATAAACAGCATCTCTTTGCTATTTGAGTCTCTTTTTCTCATTGTTGTTGCATATTCCCATAATGATGCACCCGTTGCTTATTTCACCTATGGGCCATTCCATAGAACCTGCGCCCAATTCTGTTTCCTCCATGCTCACGGGCTCCATCACACAGCAAAGCAACACCAGTAGGCTTATCGTCCAAAATGAGTTCATCTCTAAATCAAATTTAAACTTACGTATATTTTTGTGCAAATTATCATTATTTTAATAGCCGCAAAAACAAAGCACCGTGACACCAATATGGAACTCACCCAGTTTTTAAATCGTGGATTAGTATTATTTCAGGTTGATGTGTCGGCCCGACCAGTAGCGTAATATACTATAGGGTGAAAAAAATGTTTTCAAAATTGAAACCACGAATTTGAAATCATAACACATTTGGGACAAAATCTGGTCTTTCCCCAGCCTAGTGGTTGGTCAGATAACCTATAGCCCCCCATCATGGTAAATCTACCATAATGGGGGCTATTATTTCATGGGGGGCTATAAAGGGAAGGACTCCAAAATCTTTTGCACGGAATAGAACTCAAGAATCAAAATCAAATTGAATGGAATTCTGGAATTCTAGCAAACTTTGGATAAAAACCTGCTTGTTCATAATAATTTTGCTGTTCAAAAGCTGAGCTAAAATTGTTTTATTCATCGTTGAACACTTATATTTTAAACTCAAACTTTTCATAAAGTTAACAAAAAATTGGCATATATTTGAATTTACTTTTGAGTTCAGTATCGCCTTCCTTGAGTATTTGTCTTGCAATGGTCACAAAAACTGCTGATAAAACAACTACAAAAATTTTTCAGATGGCTATTGTCAGAAATGATATCGAGAAAGTCAAATAATTATGCGAAGAAATAACATTTTCACTCTTACCCGTTTGACGAAAAAACAAAGTTGGTATCGCATGTGAACAATTTCTGCCTTTGTAACCCTCCTTGATATGTTCACGTTCCTTGATCAATTTTCAGCATGCTTTTTTATGATTATAAATCAATTGAAGAAAGCTGAGGCTTAAGTGGCTCAAAAAACAAATTCCAAAACTTATTGAGGGGAACCTAATTTCGTTGTTTTAGTGCTATAAAGGAGTTTACAAATTTCAATGTGTTTGGAGGTTTTCATAATAAAGCAAACCCTCGCACTCACTCATCAAAAATAAGCAAGAAAAACAAGTCGATCTTCTAAAATGTTGTCAACTCAAACATGTAAATTTCACGACTAAAACCAAAAACTAAACGTTTACATCTAAATCATTGAAATCACTTGATAGCATTTCAAAAAACATGAAGATATAAGGATTTTTAATTAGGAAATTAGGACTCTAAACTTGCGCAATCAAATATAGCACCCACTCCGGCTTTTTGGGTCAGAATAATTGCACCCTCCCTCCCCCCACCCGGATTGACGCGCCATATTTTTAAATATGGTTCACATTGAACTGGCTTGTGGTTTGATACTGGGGCATGCATTTCGTATGAGGGGCACAAACGGAAGAAATTCATCAATT
Organism: Convolutriloba macropyga; assembly: GCF_964194025.1. Taxonomy (NCBI): domain Eukaryota; kingdom Metazoa; phylum Xenacoelomorpha; order Acoela; family Convolutidae; genus Convolutriloba; species Convolutriloba macropyga. The sequence goes on from NC_134470.1 coordinate 74,429,028, forward strand.
TTCTCAGCGAAAAAACATTTTTTTGCTCATTCATACATTCATAGCCTTTACAGTGTAGTAGATTTAATGACTTTAATGCAGTTAATGAGTTTGTAGAATTAGAAATTATCGACCCTCGCTGTTGGAATTCAGTGATTCCATATCAGAAAAAAACATTCACCGGCAAGGCTGAAGTTTTATCAATTTTTTTTCCCCAATCTGGTACCCCGTAAGCTGGGCTGCGTGTTCTTGCAGTACGTCGGCCTTTTTCAGATTAATTGAATTCAGACTAAAGAAACGGAGACCCGGTATGTACATGAAAAAGAGGTCCATATTGTTTGGCAGCTACCAGTAATGGTCAATGCGAACAATAAGGCCGATAATCCCAATTCCTATGTTTACCATCACTTAAATAAGGGTACCTTCACTCGGTATCTAACGCGCTAGATTCTCCTAATATTTGTACATTACAGCTATCCAAGTGAATTTTGACATAAATCATCGTTCTGTAGCCTTCTCATTGGTGTAAATCACCGTTTGAAATCTTTCGGCATGGTAAGATTTTTGTGCTGATGTATCAATTGATTACGGGTTATAACTACTATCATTGGGGGCTTCGTTTTATCCAGGGTTCACTTCGTCTCAAATCAGCTCTGTGCTCTCATCAATACGTACATTCAAAAGTAGCTCTCTAATTATTACTCTGCTTTCGCTGTTTGTTAAACAAGTGCCCAAAAGTTTATCTTTATCGAGTAGTACAATTGTTTTTGAGCTGCTTTTATTCAAATTTTGCGTTCAAGCAGATCATTTTTTTTCCAGGAAAAGAAAAAATATTTCAATGATGATAACAGATTATGCGCAGGTTGTATGAAACGTTGAGCTACCATAAAACGAACGCTTAGCTAAAATTATGGGAACGAGTTGTACACAATGTTATTTTTTCTCATTTAATTTTTATCCAAGATCTTCAATTTTTGCGGAAGTTATAGTTGTACAAAATTGACTCGATGCCTATAAGAATTTTTCAGCACAGTTATGAAACAAAAAATCAAAAGCCGCACAATCTCAGAAAAAACCTTTAAATCTCTGACTTGTTTTCCAAAAATTGCTGAAAAAAGTGATAGCCAGTTTATTATGTTTGCGTTTAGAAGTTACAAAAAGCTCGAACTTAATATTTTCTTATTTTGAAACTAAACCTAACAACTCAGGATTTCTTATCAACTAAGAAGCTGGCAATTTCTACCTAATTAAAAAAATTATCTAGATTTAGAGGCCTGCTATAATTCATGAGATTAATTGTGTGTCATTTGTTTCTAAAAAATTTTACGATATTTGCTTTCAGTTGACTTTTCGTTGATCAAGGACCTTATTACTATCGAGTCGATACACTTGATTAATGTTGCACATACCGTTAATCGACATTCTTATTGTCGGAGCCAAATAATTACCTACATAGATTTTGGATTCCTTCATTCGAGAATCTACATATCAAAAATGTATATTTCAATTTTTTTAATGATCAAATGAACATTGTCCGTGGTAAACGTTTCAAAAAGAATTTTTTTTTCCCATCAAAACGTAAAAATGAAATTTTATTTAATTATTTAATAGACGAAAGCTGGTGTGTTTTTTTTCAACCGTCATTTCGTGTTGTGTTCCAACTTTTTAGTTAGTTAATTTTCTGTTACCTGTAAAATTCAGTACCAATTATTATTGAGTTTTACCAATTTTTGTTGACACTATTGTAGTCTTATTACACACATTACTTTACAGAAACGATTTTTATTAGTGCAAAAATTAGTTGAACAGAACGTTTTCGGTTGCAAATTTAAATCTACTGATAATGTTAATAAAAAGTCAGTTTTTTTTTGTTGAAGTAGTTTTTCGATTGACTTTATAATGTTCATTTAAATGTTTTTTTCCCATTCATTATATGAAAACGATTAACTTTTCTCGCAAGCACCTTAGCCTTCATATATCAGTTGACGGTATTAGAAGAGCAAAATTCAGACTGATGGGTTGGCTAAACCGTACAGAAAAAACTAGATAATTTGATTAGACGTTTTTAGAAAATTTAGAAATTAGATCAAAAAAAAGTATAATGAAAACTGGAATTATTCTGCCTGTTTAAAGCAACCTACAACTAATTTTTGCCTGAATCAAATTTCAGTAAAGTTGAGCCTACTCCTGTTTTGAAAAGCAATTCTTTTGAAGTCAATTGCCTGAGATTTTAGCCTAAATTACAAAAAAATGGTCAATCAAACTCTTTTCAAAGATTAGTGCCTATTTGCCATTTTCGTCACATAATCTTGATGCATAATAAAGCTTAGACTTGTATTAATTATACGAATCATTGAGTAATTAAACTCGAGTTAGCAGCCAACTGTTTTTTATGTAAAAAATATTGTTTTGTTGTTTCCTATTTTCAATAAATTCTAAATTAAAAATTCAATTTTTAACATAGTTAACATGGTTAAAAATTTGGTATAAAAGTTCCCGAAACTAGTAAACAAAATAAAATGGGAAAAACTGTTGGGTATAATCTACTTTAGACAATGTTGAACACACGTTGTTTTTACAGCGTTAACCTACTGCACTGGTTGATGTTCCGTTGTAATGAGTTGATGTAATTTTATGTATTGGTAATTTACCGGATGTCCCCAATTTAAAGTTGCTTGTTTCCATCCTGATTTCATAATAAAAACGTTTCATTGAAACTTTAACTTATTCACATAGTTTCTCTTTCCAATGATTAACAAATTTGCAAAATGAATCAAAGTTGAATAAAACTGATATCGTTTAACATTTTGAGACAACTTTTTGACAGTAAAACCATTAAGTGTTTTATTAACATCTCATTTGGGTGTTTTTTAGTTGCCATTGCCTTTTATCTGAATTTATAACAAGTTTGTTAATGAAAAGAAATTATTTTAAATAATTGAATAAAATCTTAATATTTTTTGTTGATGTAAGGGATCAATGGTGCAGAAATTGTTTTCAAATTATCCTTGAAAAATAGTTAATACCACGTCAAAAAAATTGATTTTTGTTTGAAAAATTATAGGGTGGTAAATTAATTTTATTTTTCAGTATATTATATCTTAACATTAATTTATTTATTTTCAAAAAATTAAATATATATATATATATTATTTGCTATTTAAACTATGCACATGAGATGGAGATCAAAATTAAGAATTGTTTTCATTTTTGTTCCGCTAGAATTACATTCGGCTGGATTGGCGTCTTCTGTGATAGGCTCATTAAGCGATGAAGTTATAAGGATTATTTGTACTTACAATTATGCAAACTTTGTAAAAAAATTAAGTATTCTCAATTGCTCAGCTGAAAACTATTTTTGGCTACCAATGTGAAGTGTGAAGTTTCATCGATTTTAATTGGTCGCACTTTTGTAAAAAAAATGTAAGCTGAAGCTCTCAATAGTCAACACAGAACCGATCGAATTTTCTCACATGTACCTGAAGTCTACAAATCACACAGGAAGGTTTAAGAAAAGGACAAAATTTTGTCACTGGGGACAACGAATGACAACGCTATCCAAAATCATATGAGAAAAGATTGAAAATGAAAAAATCAACATTTTCTATATTTAGAACCAATAAGGTTTACAATAAAAGAGGGAATTGAAACAAACAGTTATTTAAGTTATTACATCATGCTAGAAAGTATAATTCATCAGAGAGGATAATTCACAACAAATTTAATAAACAGCATCTCTTTGCTATTTGAGTCTCTTTTTCTCATTGTTGTTGCATATTCCCATAATGATGCACCCGTTGCTTATATCACCTATGGGCCATTCCATAGAACCTGCGCCCAATTCTGTTTCCTCCATGCTCACGGGCTCCATCACACAGCAAAGCAACACCAGTAGACTTATTGTCCAAAATGTGTTCATCTCTAAATCAAATTTAAACTTATGTAATATTTTTGTGCAAATTATCAATATTTTAATAGCAGCAAAAACAAAGCACGTGACACCAATACGGAACTCGTCCAGTTTTTAAATCGGTGATTAGTATTATCTCAAGTTGACGTGTCGGCCCGACCAGTAGCGTATTCTTCTGTAAAGTGAAAAAAATATTTCCAAAATTGAAACCACGAATTTGAAATCATATCATATTTGGGACAAAATCTGGGTCTTTCCCATTATAGCCATCCCCCAGCCTAGTAGTTGGTCTGATAGCTTATAGCCCCCCCCTATCATGGTAAATATATCATAATGGGGGCTATGATTTTATGGGGGGGGGGGGCTAGAAAGGGAAAGACTACAAAATCTTTTGCACGGAATAGAACTCAAGAACCAAAATCAAATTGAATGGATTTCGAGCAAACTTTGGAAAATAACTTGCTTGTTCATAATAATTTTGCTGTTCAAAAGCTGAGCTAAAATTGTTTTATTCATCGTTGAACACTTATATTTTTAACTTAAATTTTTCATAAAGTTAACGTAAAATTGGCATATATTTGAATTTATTTTTTTGAGTTCAGTATCGCCTTCCCCGAGTATTTGTCTTGCAATGGTCACAAAAACTTCTGATAAAAAAAAATACAATTTTTTCAGATGGCTATTGTTAGAAATGATATTGAGAAAGTCAAATAATTATGTGAAGAAGTAAAATTTTCACACTTCCACGTTTAACGAGAAAACAAAATTGGTATCGCATGTGAACAATTTCTGCCTTTGTAACCCTCCTTGATATTTGTTCACGTTCCTTGACCAATGTTCAGCATGCTTTTTTAATGATTATAAATCAATCGAAGAAAGCTGAGACTTAATTGGCTCAAAAAAACAAATCCTAAAAATTATTGACGGGAACCTAATTTCGTTGTTTTAGCGCTATAAAGGAATTTACAAATTTCAATGTGTTTGGAAGTTTCTATAATAAAGCAAATCCTCGCTCTCACTCTTCAAAAATAGGCAAGAAAAACAAGTCGATCTTCTTAAATGTTGTCAACTCAAACATGTAAATTTCACGACTAAAACCAAAAACTAAACGTTTACATCTAAATCATTGAAATAACTTGATAGAATTTCAAAAAACATGAAGATATAAGGATTTTTAATTAGGAAATTAGGTCTCTAAACTTGCGCAATCAAATATAGCACCCACTCCGGCTTAGTGGTTGCAGAATAATTGCACCCTCCCTCCCATCACCCCCCCCCCCCCCCACCCGGATTGACGCGCAATATTTTTAAATATAGTTCACATTGAACTGGCTTGTGGTTTGATACTGGGGCATGCATTTCGTATGAGGGGCACAAACGGAAGAAATTCATCAATTTTCTCAGCGAAAAAACATTTTTTTGCTCATTCATACATTCATAGCCTTTACATTGTAGTAGATTTAATGACTTTAATGCAGTTAATGAGTTTGTAGAATTAGAAATTATCGACCCTCGCTGTTGGAATTCAGTGATTCCATATCAGAAAAAAAACATTCACCGGCAAGGCTGAATTTTTATTAATTATTTTTCCCCAATCTGGTACCCCGTAAGCTGGGCTGCGTAATCTTGCATTACGTCTTGGCCTTTTTCAGATTAATTGATATCAGACTAAAGAAACGGAGACACGGTATGTGCATGAAAAAGAGGTCCATATTGTTTGACAGCTACCAGTAATTGTCAATGCGAACAATACGGCCGATAGTCCCAATTCCTATGTTTACCATTACTTAAAAAATTACCAATAATATAACAACCGTTTTACACGCTTCACTCGGTATCTAACGCGCTAGATTCTCCTAATATTTATACTCAATCACCATTTCTAATTTTTAAAAACACTAAAAATAAGTATTTTCTACAATTTTATAAAACACTGTTAAGGGTTTACCACCAGTGTGAAAATCAAAATGAAAATCAAAAAAATCTTTTTAATTTTGATTTCTACGCTGGACCAGCTTTTTAATGATACCACTCACATTTCTGTACGACGAAGATATCGATCGGCCAAAATTGACTGAACAAAAAAAATCCCATTTGAGTATATAGTTCCTCCCCCCCACAAGGGGGGTCGGAACAAAAAAACTCATTAAACGACTACTCCTCGACTCATGATTGGACAATAGCTCAAAACACGTTTTGTATCTCGTTTGTTTTAGTTGAACAAAATTCTAGCCAAAAATTTCGGGTTGAGCTAAAGTCCAGGGTGAAAAATACGTGTAATAAAATCCTTCCATAGCTTATTTGGGCCCGAGGTTGAGCGCAGTCTTTTTGTACTACATTGAAATCGCTGTTTATGACTGTCCAATCTTGGTGAGAGCATAGAATTGTTCCAGCCCACAAATTTTCTTGGAGCGTTAGGAACTGCCTTCGTTTTTGTTTGTTAGTTCAATTCTGGCCGATCAATATTTTGTCCAGAAAATTACATATCGCGTTCCTTTCCAAGATCCTGAAAAAATGAGTCCGCCACTGACGAGACATTTTTCAATTTTCAGGGAGAAGAGGATTACAATTGTCAATATACTCCACATTTTTTGTCTTTTCATGCCGCCAGATTGCTTAGGTTTTGGATAATCTTAGCTATAATCATTTTCGTTCTTCAAAATATTTATTTTTACTCTTGGTTCTGAAATAAACAAACAAAAAAGACATCCAGGACATTTTGTATTACCTAAAAATGAAACCAAATTTTCTACTAGGACCAAATGACTCCAAAACTTTCAATTACTTTAGTACCGTAAGATTTGGGAATCAGCTATGACTATGCTTAAACAAACTTTTGTAATTAATTAATTAGTTAAACGAAAAAAAATTTATCCATTTGTTTCTCTATTGAGGGTGAAATCTCTTTATACGGAACGTCTACAATCACTTTGACAAAATTTTACTTTTTATACTTTTGTCTCTTGAATAATTACAATAAATTTCAATTGCAAGTGTTGTCACACTGTGATTTATTAAATAAAGGTTTCAGTTGATGTTCAGTAGTTTAAATAAAACACGATCTAGAGCTGCAGCCACAAAACGGTTCAAGTTTTGAGAAAAAAAGGAAAATGTGTTGCACTAAAATTAATCCCTCGAAACTCCAGTTCAAACTTTCATACAAAATGTATTTTAAATCGGTACTGGACAATGCTTGCTTACAAACATTTTAGTTGGAAATTTGCTTCCCTACAAACTTGTTCAGATTGTTACGGGGAATAAAACAGTGCTAATTTGTCTATCGTTTAAAAATCATAGTTTACTTTCAAAATCTCAACGCGCCGCCTCCTCGAGTATTTGTCTTGCAATGGTTACAAAAACTTCTGATAAAAAAACTACAATTTTTTCAGATGGCTATTGTCAGAAATGATATTGAGAAAGTCAAATAATTATCTGAAGAAGTAAAATTTTCACACTTCCACGTTTAACGAGAAAACAAACTTGGTATCGCATGTGAACAATTTCTGCCTTTGTAACCCTCCTTGATATTTGTTCACGTTCCTTGACCAATGTTCAGCATGCTTTTTTAATGATTATAAATCAATCGAAGAAAGCTGAGACTTAATTGGCTCAAAAAAACAAATCCTAAAAATTATTGACGGGAACCTAATTTCGTTGTTTTAGCGCTATAAAGGAATTTACAAATTTCAATGTTTTTGGAATTTCTATAATAAAGCAAATCCTCGCTCTCACTTCTCAAAAATAGGCAAGAAAAACAAGTCGATCTTCTTAAATGTTGTCAACTCAAACATGTAAATTTCACGACTAAAACCAAAAACTAAACGTTTACATCTAAATCATTGAAATAACTTGATAGAATTTCAAAAAACATGAAGATATAAGGATTTTTAATTAGGAAATTAGGTCTCTAAACTTGCGCAATCAAATATAGCACCCACTCCGGCTTAGTGGTTGCAGAATAATTGCACCCTCCCTCCCATCAACCCCCCCCCCCACCCGGATTGACGCGCCATATTTTTAAATATGGTTCACACTGCGATTTATCAAATAACGGTTTCAGATGATGTTCAGTAGTTTAAATAAAACACGATCTAGAGCTGCAGCCACAAAACGGTTCAAGTTTTGAGAAAAAAAGGAAAATGTGTTGCACTAAAATTAATCCCTCGAAACTCCAGTTCAAACTTTCATACAAAATGTATTTTAAATCGGTACTGGACAATGCATGCTTACAAACACTTTAGTTGGAAATTTGCTTCCCTGCAAACTTGTGCAGATTGTTACGGGGAATAAAACAGTGCTAATTTGTCTATCGTTTAAAAATCATAGTTTACTTTCAAAATCTCAACGCGCCGCCTCCTTATTTTATAGTTTTTGTATCAGCTCGTAGAAGAAAATTAAATTTTACAGTTTTCAGTTTGTTACTGGAGGTTACATAGCGATAAGAATTAGTGCTTTAAAGAATAACTGAAAAATAATGAGAAAATTGCAAAAATCTACAAAATCAATCAGACTAAATGCGACAATTAGTTAATCATTTTAACAATTATAAAAAAAATGAGTTATCTGTACTTGAGTATAATTGTAAGCTTCTTTTTTCTAGTGTAGATTTGGTAAAAGTAAACGCTGCATTTATAACCCTTTTCCTCAAGTATCAGGGTTCTTTTCAAACTAATTTGTGGTCGCTAATTGCTTGACTTCTCAATTTTTTAGCAAAAATAGTTTTAAAAACGCTATAATAATATTGTTCCGACCCCACTTGTAGAGGGAGGAACTATATACTTAAATAGTTTTTTTTGTTCAGACAATTTTGGCCGATCAATATATTCTTAGAAGAGAAATGTGAGTGGTATCATCAAAAAGCTCGTAGAATTCGAAATTGAAAAGTTTTTTCTGAATTTCGCTTTTTGGATGGAGTTATCGAGGTTAAATTTTTTTGTGTACTCTGGATATTTGGTGCACTTTTGTTCACTTTTAGCCTATTTTTTGTTCGAATTAACCTATTTCTATAAAAAAAATTCAATTCAAAATTACCTTTCACGCTAAAAAAAATGCAACAAATTGTTGTTCTAATAGACGAAAGGCGATTAAAAGACTAGTTCTGTTCTCACAAGGAAATTTACAAGAAAACATATCGATTTCTATATTAGGGCTGTTTTTGTTTTAATGTATATTTTTTGTTTTTTAAGTCACTAAGAGAATAGTCACCTTTCATATAGTCACCTTTCATTTGCCGTTAATGGCAAACCTCATTTACATTTCAATGATACCAAATGAACAGAAAATTAGCTTTCAAGGAGTGATGTTCTTTTTTTGTTGTTCTTTTTGAGTTTTTACTGAATATTTGAAGTCCTGAGCTATAGACACGTTAACTGAAAATGAAAGAGTCTTCCTAATGAGATTTAAGTGAACCTATCTAGTGATTTGAGCGGACAACTAATGGCTCTTAAGACCCTAAAACACTTTTTTGAAAATTTTTGGAACGTTAGCCGATCTTAAACTATTTTTTGCATATTTCAAGTCAGTCTCATTAATGTCAAGAGCCTCGTCTTTTCTACTGCAACAAAAATTTACCTTCTTATTTGTTCTATTCTCAATTTTTGGCTTTATGACTACGGTGCGACGAGTTTTCATATATTCTTTATTAAATTTTGAATACTTTTTTTTGTAATTTTGTTTCCTTTTGGAATCTTATCACATGATCCTATTATTGATAGCTCTCATTGGCTCAGAAAAAACGTTAACAGAGTCATGGATAAAGTTTTTAGAGAAAAATTTTTGGTTTATTTGGCTTCGACACTTTTTCTCTCACTTTTCTTTAGAATTTTTGGTATTTGTTATTGTTTTCATTGTCATAAGACCTATTCTCATGTCCTATTGATAACTGTTTACCAGCAAACAAAATTTTCTTCCCATCGAGGCATAACATAGCCTATTTTTTGACTGCCGTTGAAAGCTTTTGAATTCAATATCGTTGATACTACGCGTTTCCTCAAAGATTTTTGATTTTTAAAGTCTTATAGTTAAATAAAGAGGAAACCTATGTGTTGTTAAAAATATGAAAGGTTGTTAAAAGTGTCAGAGGTCTAGACCTATTCATAGGCCTATTAAATTTAATCAAAATAAAAAAGGGAATGTTTATTTTTTAAAGGTTTTCCAAAAAAATTGTCTGAAAGCCATTGTCAAAGTTTTAACCGAGGGGTTGCAACTACTCAAGCACTTAACCAGTACTATACTACTAAAATGCATAAGGATAAAGTGCTTATCTGGGTCGGTTCTTCGATGTGTTGGGTCTGTGCAATGGTCTCATTTGTGCGTCGCATTCTGCTAACCCAGGGTGATCAACGTCTGTTTGATCTGGTCCTGGGTCTGTCCTTGGATACTTTTGGTCTGGCACAGGGTCTGGGCGTTTTTGTTTGACTCAAGGCCTGATTTGAGTTTTTTGCCCTGACCCAGATTCTGGCTTTAGTCTGTTTGGTCTGACTCTTGGACTGTATTGGTACGTCCGTCTGGCCTCAGGTGTTTCTGGTTCTAAGTTTTTTTCGGCTTGTCCGAAGTTTGGCTTTGGTACCCGTACATAATTTCAAGTGCGTTTCAAAACTGGGCCAGTATAAATGCAATTCCTCGTCATTACTGAATCATAGACTGATTCATATCACCACGATTTCTCGCTCCCTAGAAGTTCGTTCTCCTTCCTGCGCCATCATGATTGTTTAAATTTTCGTCTTTTGCGCCGTTAATATACGCTTGAAAAAGCAAATTTCAAGCGAGAAAGAGAGCAAAATATATTACATGCGAGATTTGCAATTACAATTGCCCAGTACTGATTTACACTTGAAGTTCGGTACGGGTATGTTCCGTGGGGCCATGGGTGACCACAGTCTACTCAGTCTCGTTCCAGGGTAGTAAAAAAATGTGTCAAGTGGGACCGCTTGTTCCTAACCCCTTTTCAACGACTCAAATAAATCAGGTTCATTGCACGTTAATTTTAGAGTCAAACAAGGCGGCTCGTTAATGTGCGTTTGCACATGATGTTCCGACCCGCACTCATCTACATTTTTGACTAAACTGTCAACCAAATGAAGAGATAAAAATAGATGTTTGAGTTTCAAACAATCGTTACACAATCTATCTACTAATTGAATTACATAATGCCATGACTCATTACAGCGCCAACGTGATCTGACATCAATGAGACTAAGAGTCAAAAAAACAAACAACAAAATTAGCACCCACAAAAATTTCACGGCAAAAAGTCAATATCTAAATTTAAAAGCACCTAGTAACAACGTCAAAAAGTAGTCAGATAAAACTTTAACTACACAAGTTTACTTTTTCCTAAAAATACAGCAGACGGAGAGTTTTCTTAGTGGGACAAGGTAACAAGCCGACAAAAAGAACGAACAGTGAGGCGAAACTTAGAAATTATTCAATATTTTTACACCAAGAAATGAAGGCAATTTCACTAAATAATCCTGGATAAATTACTAAAAAATTATTACAAAACCAAAAGTACCTCTCTTTGGTAAGAATGAGCGATAGAAACTAAAAAAAAACTAATGATTTGCGAAAACACAAACTATTGCTACCAATAAAATCGTTAGCTATCATCTGAGTATTATGTATTTTTTATGTCAGTTGTTATTTCTACAAATTCAGCTGAAGGATTTTAACTGAGAGATTAAATAAGTTTACTTGGGCCACATCTGAAAACCTTTGGGATCTGTTATTACGCGATTGTTCTGAAAGACGAGAAAAAGAAACACAAAAATTGGCCACTCAATAAACGTTCAGAAAAACGCAATTTGCCTAACAAACAAAATATTAGTGAAAAATAATATCGAAAGATATGTTATTTCTTGAAATACAAGAAATAGGATTGGACCTCTCATTGATGAAAATAAGTTACAATTTGACGAAAAGAACAACAAAAACTGAAAAGTTGGAAAAATATTTGAAAATTTTTATCAAAATTTTAAGATTATTCACTATAAACTAACTGCTTCGGGTAACATCAATCATTCAATCCTCAATTACAAGACTATGAGACCTGTCATCAATTTGCGGCTACCTAAAGAACAAAAACATCAAATTCAAGAAAAAGATGAGCGAGAAAAAAGTCGAAGGCATTAAAAAAATGAACTTTTCAATAAAAATTCTTCTATTTTCTATTATTTTTTCTTTGAGAGCAATGGCATTTCTATTTTTTTGTCAGTATAATTTCAAAAAATCAACAATTATGAACAAATACATTAGAACCACGAAATTTTTGAGGAAACACGTATTATCAGCGCCATTAAATTCATTAGCTTCCAGCGGAAGCCAGTAAATACGCTAAATTACGCCTCGATGGGACAAAAAGTTTGGTTGCCAATCAAATTTCAGCAATAAAACTTTACTACAAGTTATTGACTATGAAAACAACAACAGAGACAGGCAAAAACCAAAAGTTCAGTAGAAAAAGGCCAGAAGAAAATGTCCGAAGCAATTCAAATCGTAAGCTCTTCTCTGAAAACTTTATCTATGATCCGTTGAACTTCTTCCCTGAACCAATTAGGACTATCAGCTTCAGGATGATGTGATCAGATTTCGAAAGGATCCAAAATTAAAATAAAGTACCCGAATATTTAAAAAAAATTAAGAAATCTCGTGGCATTAAATTTTTAAAACTAATAGGTAGAAGATAAAGACGCCAACCAGGTTACATTTGGCTGCAGTGGAACAAAAATGAATTTTGTTTGTACTGACATTGACCAGGAATTCACGAAAAAAAGTTTAATGTTGGTAGATGTTCAAAAAAAAATTCGAAAAATTATTTTTAACTTCCTAACAGCCATTAAACGCAAAATCTTTCAACGCAGCTCAAAAACTACGCTCAGATATGACCCGATGGGAGACAAAAAGTTTTTTTGTCATGCATAGATAAACAAAAAGACATCACAAAAGGTCGTATGGCTATGAAAACAATAACAGAAACAGGCAAAAACAAAAAAATCAGTAGAAAAGTGCGAGAAGAAAGTGCCGAAAGCAATTAAACAATTAGTTTTTCCCTGAAAGATTTATCTGTGTTGCAATGAACACCCTCTCTAAGCCAATGAGGCTATAATTATTTTTGATAATGTGTAAAATGTTTGGATAATGTGATAAGAGTTCAAAAGTAAGCAATATACAAAAATATCCTAAAAAAACCAAAAAAGGAACAGAAATCTTGTGTCATTGAAGTCATATAACCAATAGTTAGAAGATAAAACCGCTAACCGGATTCAATTTAGTTGCAATAGAGAGCAAGTGGGTCCTGCAGTACTGACACTGACTAACAGTTCACAAAAAAGTTCAAGATTTGTTAGTGTTCAAAAACATTTTTCGAAAAATTATATTTAAATTCTTAACAGCCATAAATTTCAAAAGCTTTCAACGGAAATCAATAAATACTCTCAAAGGTGCCCCCATGGGAGTACATTTATGTTGATCATGCATAGGTAATCAAAAAGATATCACAATAAGTCTTATGACTATTAAAACAACAACAAAAACAGGCAAAAACCAAAATTTCAAAAGAAAAGTGCGAGAAGAACGTGTCGAAGCCATTTAAACCATAAATTTTTCTGAGAAATTTTTATCTGTGATCCACTGAACATCTTCTTTAAGCCAATGGGAGATATAAATATTTGGATAATGTGATAAGATTTCAAAAGTAACCAATAATACGAAAATATCAAAAGAAATTTTAAAATTTTTTGAAATCTTGTGTCATTGAAGTCATTTAACCAATATTTAGAAGATAAAAGCGCTAATCAGATTAATTTTGGTTGCAGTAGGAAGGAGGAGGGTGCTGTTACCCCTGTACTGACCTACAGTTCTTGATAATAATTTTATGATTCTTTAATGTTCAAAAAAATTCGAAAAATTATTTTTTAAGTCTTAACAGCCATTAGCTGTCCCTTCAAAGCACTAGATATGTTCACTCAAGGCTCATCATGGAACATATTGCACTATTAGTCAATGAATCCATGCCATAGGACTCAAAAAAATTAGCACAAACCTCAAAAAGAACTTAAAATTTTCATTTAAAATTATGAAAACTCAGAATCGAAGCCAAAAAAAAAACATGCGCAATTCCTTGAAAACGATGTTTTTTGTTCATTGGGCTTGAAAATCAAAATGAAAATCAAAAAAATCTTTTTAATTTTAATTTCTACGCTGGACCAGCTTTTTAATGATACCACTCACATTTCTGTACGACGAAGATATCGATCGGCCAAAATTGACTGAACAAAAAAAATCCCATTTGAGTATATAGTTCCTCCCCCCCCACAAGTGGGGTCGGAACAAAAAAACTCATTAAACGACTACTCCTCGACTCATGATTGGACAATAGCTCAAAACACGTTTTGTATCTCGTTTGTTTTAGTTGAACAAAATTCTAGCCAAAAATTTCGGGTTGAGCTAAAGTCCAGGGTGAAAAATACGTGTAATAAAATCCTTCCATAGCTTATTTGGGCCCGAGGTTGAGCGCAGTCTTTTTGTACTACATTGAAATCGCTGTTTAGGACTGTCCAATCTTGGTGAGAGCATAGAATTGTTCCAGCCCACAAATTTTCTTGGAGCGTTAGGAACTGCCTTCGTTTTTGTTTGTTAGTTCAATTCTGGCCGATCAATATTTTGTCCAGAAAATTACATATCGCGTTCCTTTCCAAGATCCTGAAAAAATGAGTCCGCCACTGACGAGACATTTTTCAATTTTCAGGGAGAAGAGGATTACAATTGTCAATATACTCCACATTTTTTGTCTTTTCATGCCGCCAGATTGCTTAGGTTTTGGATAATCTTAGCTATAATCATTTTCGTTCTTCAAAATATTTATTTTTACTCTTGGTTCTGAAATAAACAAACAAAAAAGACATCCAGGACATTTTGTATTACCTAAAAATGAAACAAAATTTTCTACTAAGAATCAATTACTCCAAAACTTTCAATTACTTTTGTACCGTACGATTTGGGAATCAGCTATGACTTTGTTTAAACAAACTTTCGTAATTAATTAATTAAACGAAATAAAATTTATCCATTTGTTTTTCTATTGAGGGTAAGATCACTTTATACTGAACGTTTACAATCACTTTGACAAAGTTTTACTTTTTATACTTTTGTCTCTTGAATAACTACATTTCAATTGCAAGTGTTGTCACACTGCAATTTATTAATTTAACGGTTTCAGTTGATGTTCAGTAGATTAAAACACGATCTAGAGCTGCAGCCACAAAACGGTTCAAGTTTTGAGAAAAAAAAGGAAAATTTGTTGCACTAAAATTAATCCCTCGAAACTCCAGTTTAAACTTTTAAACAAAATGTATTTTAAATTGGCAATGAACAATACATGCTTACAGACATTTTAGCTGGAAATTTGCTTCCCTGCAAACTTGTGCAGATTGTTACGGGGAATAAAACAGTGCTAATTTGTCTATCGTTTAAAAGTCATAGTATACTTGCAAAATCTCAACGCGCCGCCTCCTTATTAATAGTTCTTGTATCAGCTTGTAGAAGAAAATTAAATTTTACAGTTTTCAGCTTGGTACTGGAGGTTACATAGCGATAAGAATTAGTGCTTTAAATAATAACTGAAATATAATGAGAAAATTACAAAAATCTACAAAATCAATTAGACTAAATGCGACAAACAGTTAATCATTTTAACAATAATACAAAAAAAACTGAGTTATCTGTACTTGAGTATAATTGTAAGCTTCTTTTTTCTTGTGTAGAATTGTTAAAAGTAAACATGGCATTTATAACCCTTTTCCTCAAGTATCAAGGTTCTTTTCAAACTAATATTATGAATCGCTATTAAAAGAAGCAGCAATTAGAAGAAGACACAACCCTAGTTATCATGAATAAAAAACTTTACAAGAATCCTGCAAGGTTTATGGCAAGATCTAGCATACGGATTTCATCTTCTCACAAAATTCGTCCAAGTTTTCGATTCACTCGCGAAATTCTTGCAAATTTTTCAATTCGCTTGAAAAAAAATTTGTAAAGTTTCTAATTCACTTGCAAGATTGGCTGCAGTAGGCGACTGGCCAAGCTAAAACGTGAATGTTAGTGATTAAATGGCTGATAATATTTCGGAATATTTTCTCCAGTCAAGTTTAAAACCGACTTTTGAGATTTTCCAGTATGTTCTGTTTGTGTTATCCTTCTCCTTTTTAAACCGAGCTTGGGAAAATTTGAGGGAAGATTGTGTGGTAGGATTATAGTTTGTTTTTTTTTGCGACATATCAATATTAAAATTAAATTCGACTGTTAATTTCTCTATAAATATTTTGTTTGAAAAAAATAAGCAAAACAAATCAAACTAACTGTTTTCGCCCTTTATTAAGCGAGTTAAAGTTTAAGAAGAAAGAGTTTGATGACTCGAGTTTCTGAAAAGTGTATTTGAATTCAAAACCTTGCGAGAAAATTGCAAGATCCTTACAAGATTTTACATTCAAAAATGTGGTTAGGAAAGTAGTAAATTACGTGTTGTAACCCGCGTTGGAATCTAGCAATGAGTTTTCGTAGGAAATGCGGGAAAAATAATTTTAATCACGTATTTCTTTTTGCCGTGAATTAAATTTTTTATCTTCAACCCGTTTTCGGTTTTATTACAAAAAAAACTTACGTACACGGGTTCGAACCTCGAACTTCCTTTATGTCTTCAACTTCTTGTTCCACTGCGCCAACTGTCCAAAAATTCTCTGAAATTTCTTGTGAATTTAAATCAGATTCAATAAACGTTGGAAAAACAAATGCGGTGAATTTTTTAAGAAATGCGGTGAAATGCAGTGAAAGAGTTTTTTCTCACCGCATTCACCACAATCCCCGCATTTTTTACAAAAAATCACCCGGGAGAGGTAATTAAAAAACGTACAAATTGTTCAAAAATTTTGCCTCGCAAAATGCCGCAAATGTGCTCAAAATGTAAAAAAAAGTAAACGGTAGCTTCTCTTACCTGTAACAAAATTATAAAAGTTAGCTTCAATTTTTAGTTCGAATGACTTAGTGATTCAGCTGTTTTGATTTCATAATATCTTAGAATCAGAGCTTTTGCTGAAGGCCTATTAAATACACCGTGTCGCTATATTCCAAGCAAATTACTGCATTATACAGTCTAACTAACGTTGAGGTACAGTGATGAAGTTTCTGAGGACAACGGAAACATTTTTCCGTGATTAAAATGCTGTTTAAGCATTGTAAATTTAGTTTGCTTTGTTTAATGGAAGAATGAAAGGTTAACCAGTTGAATCAAACTCATTCGATCAAATCCACGCCAAAATTTAGCTAACATCATCGTTGACGTTGTAAGATTTATTATCAGCGTAGTTTTTAATATCAGGTCTTAAGCCTGCTAAAATTCCTGGTTCAGTGAAACACCACAGGGAAAAAATTCTCTAAAAATAAGCAATCAATTTTTGTATGACTTGACTGCTTAAACATTGTAGCAAATAAAAAGCAAAGCTCTGCAATAGAAAATTGAGCTAAGCCGCAACTATCAATTTGAAAACCGGCCAGCGCGAACAACTAAAAGTGTTAAAAAAAGTTTATAAGAAAAAAAAACCAAAAATTTTGCCGAAATTCTTTCTTCGACTACTTGTGGGACATTAGTTTCAAAAGAAAATAATATAGCTAAAATTTGAATTGGGTATACGGTTAAATTTTAAATTTGGAAACATACCGAAGAAAGTTTAAGAGAAGTACCAGGGCTTTAACAAAAATAGCGCATGTAAAAATGCTAATAAAATAAGGTACTGATGCAGTAAAGGATATTTAAATCTGATGCTCGTGATATTG